>NW_027051912.1:0-30000 GCF_036321145.2 Pelmatolapia mariae
AAGAAACCCTTAACATTACAGGCCGATTCTTCAAAAGATGGGCTGGGTGCATGCCTATTACAAGAAGGGCAACCTGTGTGCTATGCGTCACGAGCACTCACAGACACAGAAAAAAGGTATGCACAAATAGAAAAGGAGCTGCTAGCCATTGTGTTTGCCGCTAAACGATTCCACCAGTATGTCTATGGAAGACCAGTAACCGTGCAGTCTGATCATAAACCCCTGGAGGCGATAATGCGTAAGCCGCTATGCAAGGCACCAGCAAGGTTACAAGGAATGCTGCTGCAACTGCAGAGATATGATCTCACCGTCACATACACCCCCGGCAAAGACATGTTCATAGCCGATGCACTTTCACGAGCCACAACCACTAGTGACAACGAGAATGTGAGTGAAGACACAAATGAAGAAAGAGTTGTGTATGCTCTGGAGGCCACAGCAGCGTTGAGTGAAAAAACACTGAGCAGCCTGAGAACGGCAGTTGCAGCAGATAGCGTGCTACAAGCTGTGCGTGAAAGGCACCTCAACGGATGGCCAGCCAGAAGGAAGAGTTTAGACAGAACACTCCACAGCTACTGGCCTATGAGAAACAACATCAGTATCCACGATGACATTATTATGATAGGGGACAAGATCGTAATACCCCAAAGCTTCAGACAAGTGATCCTGGAGAAGTTGCATCTCGCACACCAAGGTGTACAGCGCACAAAAGCCAGAGCAAGAAGAGTACTGTACTGGCCGGGCATGTCGCACGACATAGAGACTATGCTTGAGAAGTGTGAACAATGCCAGCAAATGCAGCCAAAGAACCAGGCCGAGCCGCTTTTTCCACATCAGATTCCAGAGCTGCCATGGAGCGGACATCTTCGAACTGAACGGTCAGCCGTATCTTTTGTTAGTTGATTATTTATCCAAATACCCAGAAGTTCTTAACTTACCTGACAAAACGGCACACTCTGTGATTCAGAAGATGAAATCAGTCTTCGCGAGACACGGAATTCCCAAAGAGATAGTGAGCGATCATGTTCCATTTGCCAGCTACGAGATGAGATCGTTTGCAGCATCCTGGGAGATAAAGCTAACTTTCTCCAGTCCCGGCTTTCCTTCTTCAAATGGAATGGCGGAGCGAGCCATAAAGACTGTTAAACATGCACTTAAAAAGCGGCGCGAACTGGAACAGATCCACATCTAGTGCTGTTATCTCTGAGGAACACTCCAGTCACAGGACTGTGTGTGTCACCTGCACAAATGTTGATGGGACGGGTTCTCCGCAGCACACTGCCATGCGCCAGTGCTGTGTTGAGACAGTCAACCCCACAGAGCATTCACGTTAAAGTGCGTGGACTGCAGTCAAAGCGGAAATACCACTTTGATCAGCATGCAAGACCATTGCCTGTTTTGACCTCGGGCGATACTGTGCACATGCAAACACGGCGCGGTTGGGAGCCAGCTGTTGTAGCACATCGGCGAGAGGAACCACGCTCCTACACTGTGCAAACACCAGAGGGTGAGGTGCTCAGGAGGAACAGGAGACATCTGAGGAAAATACACCCAAGTCTGTTTAAGGACACATCCATGGACCCAGATGATCTGTCTGTTCACACCCAAGAGCCAGTTGCGCCACCAGCAAGTGACACCCCACAACACCCTCGTCCTGCAAGTATGGACAATACACCCACATGTTACACACGCAGTGGCCGAGCAATAATACGCCCTGCCAGGTATAGAGACTAAGTGATTTGGAAACTGAAAGTCGCTCTACCCTGTACCTGAGTTGTTTGTACATGTCAGATAACTGTCCTGTTGGATTAGAGCAAAATATGTCATGTTTCATATGTTCATTCTGACATGTCTCATCCAATTTGTCACGTGTTCGTCTGTTTCAAAACTTTGCACTGACATGTATTTGCATTGTTCAAATGATAGGCAATTTAAGGTGTGCTTGACCTAATGTTCCATGAATATAATATTGATAATGTTCCTACGGTTTAAAGGGTACATTCATGTTACAAGATATTGGAGTTAAGAGGTTGTATCTTTATCTCGGAAAGGAAGGATGTGGTGTATTGTAATAAGCAGCAGTTATTACTACCTCCCACCCCGTAGGTGGCGCTGGTGTATTGTATGTGTTTGGTTTTTGAGTATCAGTAGTAAAAGTTTGGACCTCCACCATTGCCTCGTTTCAGTCCTCTGTGCTTTATCAAAGGTTGGCCTTGGCCGCAACCCACGTTGAGCTGGCAGTTGGAGCAACGCTGCATAAAGACATAACACTAATTAATATTATATTATTGTATATATTGTTTGGAGTTTAGTCTCTTACTGTTACTATTTTTACCATTTTTTCTTGGAGGAACTATAACCCACATAATTTCCTTAGGGATTAATAAAGTATTCTGATTCTTAATGTTTTAGGATACATGACCTGCCATTATCCAATGACACATCTGCTTACCTGTATCTTTTGCTCGTTTCTCCTTGTAGGAGCCATAATTAAATGTAATGAATTTTAATGATCACTGGGTTTTCATTTGTTTGGTTGCTATGGTGATGTGTAACGGGAGTCACGTGGATGCTAGCGGTTACATTAAGAGGGCGTTGTCAGTCTGTCTTTCACTGGTTTGATTTTGACAGAGAGGAGGGCTGGGTAGCCGTAGTTTTTGTTGACCGCAGCACAACGAGTTTCCCCTTGTTGCATTAGAGCTGTGATGTTTTAAGAGTTTGAATCGCGAGCCGATCGCATTGCTCTTTAAACTTTTCAAGCACTTTAATAAACAAGCAAGCAATTCCACCTCTCGCATTATTGTGTAAAGTTGACAGCGCGTCAGGCAAATAGGCAGGCTCCATCCCCGGCATCTAGCGACTGTGGAAGTCGCTACACTCATCCTCTTCTTTCTCTTTTTTTTAAACTTTAAAAACGGGTTGTGTGTGAGACTTTAAATCAACAAAATATAAAATATACATTTTAAATTGTTATTGATCCCTTTACCCCTGGTCCTAAAGTGTATATTTATTTTCTTACTCTTCTTATATTGTTATTTTACTTGCACTGCTGTAACTGGAGCCTCGTCGTCTCTCTATATACTGGACTGTATGTAGCGGAGATGACAATAAAGTTTACTTTGACTTCAGCAGCGAGCAGGCGCACCGAGGGCTCTCGCGCTCACTTTTCACGTATAGAATTTCGAAAAAACATCGGTGCAAATTATACGTTTGTATCATGATGTCTGCTGTTTTCGTGTTTGTTGGTTTGTTTTTATTTTGTTTTATTTTGCGAGTTGGTTATTAGATGCTGCTCCAGCCAGCCAGAGAATCCCCCGCCGCCCCGCCCTCTCCTCCCTGTGCCCCAAGCAGCAGGCGCACCTCGCAAACGGAGGGCGCCCTTACTCCCAGCAAATGGGCGACAGAAAACCGATTGGTGCCTATGCCATTCCCAATATGCGCTGGCATGATGTCGGGGCAGCATGAGTACGAGCAATTTTTTTTTTTTTGCCGATGCCCGTGATGCCGCCCCCCACCACGATGCCGCCCCGGGCAACCGCCCGTGTCGCCCGTATCTAAAACCGCTACTGGTTCCAGATGTTGAAGGTCAGGTTGCCCAGGTTTTTGACTTGATCTATCAGAGCTCCTGAGGGCAGCTGTGGATCATCCAGCAGGGGGCAGCGCTGCAGCCTTGTAGTTGTGCAGGAATGAGACGTCTTCAGCTCTCAGCTCCTCCTCTGTGGCTCTGACTGTGTCTGAAAGAGCTGCTATCTCTCTGCTCAGAGCCTCCATCTTCTCCTTCATCATCCCACTCTTCTGCTCCTCTTCCTCCCTCAGTGCAGCCAGCCTGGCCTCCTCTTCCTCTGCTAGAAACTGGTGAAGCTTCTTAAACTGCTCCTTAATCTGCCTCTCTGTGTGTCGGGCCAGGACCTTAATGTGTACTGCTGTTTGATCAAACTTCACTTGAACTTCTTCACAAACCTTTAACTGGTCTCTCTCTCCACCATCTCTTCAGACAGTCTTTACAGAAGCTGTGGCTACATGACAGAAGAACAGGATCTCTGAAGACCTCCTGACAGACCGGACAGCAGAGATCCTCCTCTGATCTGGAAGCCATTGAGTCTGTGAGTGAAGCTAAAAAAAAAAAAACAGCAGACAGGAAGTACAGTCAGTCCTGGCTCCCCTCCCTCCTCTACTACCTTCACTGAAACTTCCTTTGAGTCGTGTTTTTGCTCAAACTCACATTCAGTGTGTCGAGCGTCAGCAGCTTGAAGCAGCAGTGTTGAAGTTTTCCACTTTTCTCTCCTGTAGCTGGACTCAGAGGAAGCTGCTAGTTTGGTCCAACAATACGTGTGAGTGTCAGAAGAATCAGTGGTGTTATTTCTTGTAACTAAGGGTGTGTTTCATTCCAAAGTTCAGACATTAACCTGCCAGAAGTTGTAAAAGTTATTAAAAAAGAGCTTTTATTTCATTTCACATGCAGGTCAGAGCAAGAAAGCTGTGATGCAGCGGTTTGAGAAAAATTGCTGCAGACATTTTTTTTTTGGTGGTTTTACAAAATATATAAAAGAGCAGGAAGAAAAGAAACAAGTGTAAAGAGTGCAGCAAAATGCATGTTTTAGTGTGAGTTGGTTCATCTGATCTGGTTGTGTAAAAATCACTGCATGACACTGAGTTTGACACAGAGCAGGAGGAAAAGAGAAAGAAAGAGAGCCAGGGACAAGAACGAAACATTGGAAAGGTATAGTAATCATGCATTCTTTCGGAAATGTAGCTGGGTAATTATGTTTTTGGCATCGGTGAACCACTGTCAATATGTGACTAGGGCTGCTCAATTAATCGAATTTTAATCTAAATTACGATCTAGGCTTTCAACGATCATTAAAAATGACTGAGCACCTCCCTCGTGCTTTTACTCTCGCGCTGCTCCGTGTGGCAAATCGAGCGCACCTCTCTGCGTTTCGAACACGCGGCACAACAATTAAGAGGAGCTAACAGAGGGAAGCTCGGAAAGCTAAGCAGAAGTTATTTGGAGAGGAGAGTGACTGCCGTTGGCTGAAAAGAGAGGTAAAAAAACCCTTCAGTGGTGTGGAAACATTATGGGTTCGCGGAGTCAGACGTGGATCAAGTAGACACAGTGCTTTAAGTGGGCCGGTACGCGCCGGTACTCAGTACCGCCACTTCTAAATATAGCTCTTGAGAGTACCGCCACCTCTCCATGCGCCCAGAACGTGCTTTTAGCGTACCGGTACTCTCATTTTGCACATCTGTTATAATCGTTTGGCTGCGCTGCCGCTTTTCAGAGCGCCCTTCACAAGCACGCTTCCTAATTCGTCCCACCGAGAGCAGAGACTACATTACCCATACACCAATGTGTTTTACAAGTGAAAAGCGCATGCGTCGCTTTTGCCGTTGTCATGTCAACAACTCAACGTGGTCCGGAGAGGGTGTGTAAAACGCGCAAACAGCTGCTCGGTTAAAATACAAAAACAATGAACACTTAATATTGTAGCGGCCCAGGGCGGTCCGGGATGTTATGGACATTTATGTTATGTTTTACAGTTGTGTTGTTGTTATGTTGTCATGGTAACAGGTGACGCTCCCTCTGTGTGTGTTTCCGGTGAGAGAGCGCCATTTTGTGTTGTTGTTTTGGTTGCCGCGCTGAGCAGTGGCTCGCGCCAGTGTGTTCCTCTGCAGAGCTAAATAAACGGCTGTGCTCCCTGCTAACACGGCGGGTAGCAAGACCAAAAGAAACCTCTGTCTCCTCCGTTTCCTGAGCTCGCCACATTGGTGTCAGAAGTGGGATAGCTCACCCTCGCCGGAATGGAGAGAGACACTCAGAGGCTGGAGCAAGCCGTCGAGGAGAGTATTCGCTGCTTGGGAAGCCGGCGATTGAAGAGAGAGGAAGCTAGCGGCCCATGTAAGTGCCCCGACGGGTCCCGATGGCGCGAGCGCACCGCGGCGGCGGCCTGCCGCAACCGACGCTAGGGCAATGCTTCATGGGCTGCCTCCGTCGGCCGACACACCGGGCCCCCGACAGCGAGCAGTGACGCCTGCAACGCCAGCTAAGGTACCGAAATATAACGGGCTAACCCGCTAGAGCCCTACCTCTCACAAGTACGGCTAGCCGCGAGACATAATGGCTGGAGCGACGAAGAGGCTGCTACACAGCTAGCGCTAGCATTGGAAGGAGATGCACTGCAGGTACTCCATGACCTAGCCCCGTCAGAGCAGCACGAGCTCTAGGCCCTCACCATAGCACTCGAGAGGCGATTCGGGCAGCGGCACTCCACTGAGCAGAGCAGGGAGCAGCTGACCAACCGGAGCCGTAGGCCGGGGGAGAGCCTGGGCACCTTTGCAGTGGATGTGTTGCTGTATGCTCGTCGTGGCTACCCAGAGTTCCCAGCAGCAGCCCGTGAGGAGCTTAGCCTGCATGCTTTCCTGCGAGGACTTTTCCCAGAGCGACTACGCCAACACGTCCGCCTGGCCATGCCTCAAACTCTCCGTGAGGCGCTCCTTGAGGCTGAAAGGGCCGAGCTGGTGCTCACCTCACCACCTAACCAGCAGGTGCACTCCCCAAACTACCCTCAGATCAGAGCCGCAGACTATGACAGGGAGGGAGAGGTCCCGGAGGTATGCCAGCTGCAGCCCTCGGTGCCCTGGAGGCGTCCCCGTCGACCGACCGACCGACCGCTGCTACCGGTGCGATGAGCCTGGGCACGTGGCACGCGACTGCCTGGCGGTCGCCCCGAAGGCCAGAACTATGTGGCCTCAGGGGGATGAGAGGGGGAGCGTCACAGCGAGGGGACCACCGCTCCATCTTCCTGCCCCCCTCCAAGAACGATGCACGGTGGCAGGCCTAGTCGGGCACCCCAAGGGACTTCACCTGAGCTGCTGTGTTGAGGACCAGCCCTGCCAGGCCCTGGTGGACACGGGGTCCACCATTTCCCTAATACGACCTGGTGTGTTTCCTGGAACATCCGGGCCGCTTGTGATGGGTTGGTCACTCACCGACACCCAGCTGATGACAGTGACGGGGGAGAGAACTGACATGCGGGGGAAGAAACCGTTGCGGATCCGAGTGAAGGATCTGGAGCTGGTGCACGACTTCTGGCTTGCTGACATCCAGGAACAGTGCATCATCGGTCTTGATCTGCTGACCCGCTGGGGGGCCTGCGTTGACACCGCGAAGCTGGCTATCACTGTTGGTACAGAGACTCTGCCCTCCAGTGCGGTCAAAAGCAGGGAACCGGAGACTGCAGGCAGACTCGGCTGGTTCAGCACACCACCGACACCGGCTCTGCTCAACCCATCTGTCTGCGCCCACGCCAGCTGCCCCTCTCGAAACGGCGGGGAGAGCGGGCCCAGGAGGCACGGGGCGTGGCTACTGCTCGGGCCACAGCCGGCGGAGGGGGATGGCTCTCGTTGACCATGCAGCAGCTGAAGCAGGAGCAGGAGGCTGATGCGACGTTGGTTCAGGTGGGGGCCTGGCTGGAGGCAGCACAACGCCCAGGCTGGACAGGGGTGTCAGGACAGGGGCCCGAAGTGAAGGCCTACTACTCCCAGTACAACACCCTGGAGACCCACGACGGCCTCCTGTACCGGAGATGGCGGGCCCCCGGGCAGGGCAGAGATCTCCTGCAGCTGTTGGTGCCTCGGACGCTGCGGTCGCAGGTGCTCGAGCTCGTCCACGGCTCGGTGGGGGCCAGCCACTATGGAAATGCTAAAACTCTCCGCCGTCTCAGGGGACGGTTCTACTGGCCTGGTTGTCGACGGGATGTGGAACTTCATGTGCACTGCTGTGACACCTGTACGGCACGGAAGGGCTCCACTCAATGCTTCACTGCCCCCCTACAGCAGCATCGGGTGGGGGCCCCGATGGAGATTGTGGGAGGAGACGTCCTAGAGCCTTTCCCCGTCCCCGAGGCAGAGAACCGGCGCGTGTTGGTGGCCAGAGACTGCTACAGGAGGCTGAGGGAGCAGCGCCAGGCCCAGGTCAGTGCCGGAGTACGACAGAAAAGAGCCTGCGACACCAGGTGCCGAGGGGGAGCTTTCGTGCCTGGCGACAAGGTTTGGGTGTACTGCCCGGTTTGCAAGAAAGGGGTGTCCCCCAGGCTGTGCGGTCACTGGCAAGGGCCGGCGGAGGTCGTGGGGCGGCTAACAGAAGTCGTGTACCGGATCCGCATGCCGGGTCCAGGACGCGTGGCGGTGTTGCACCAGGACAGGCTCTCGCCGTACTGCCCGCCCGCTCCCGCAGCCGCCAGGGCAGGGGATGCTGGTGGCACCCCAGGTTCTCATCCAAGTGACCCTTCCCTGCTGGTCGAGATCGGCCTGCGCGCCGAAGGAAGACACATGGACAGTTGCAGGACTTTGTGTGGGGTAATGGGGTTGTCGGGGACGACTGACCCCTTAGGTGGGGGCTATGTAGCGGCCCAGGGCGGTCCGGGGATGTTATGGACATTTATGTTATGTTTTACCAGTTGTGTTGTTGTTATGTTGTCATGGTAACAGGTGACGCTCCCTCTGTGTGTGTTTCGGTGAGAGAGCGCCATTTTGTGTTGTTGTTTTGGTTGCCGCGCTGAGCAGTGGCTCGCGCCAGTGTGTTCCTCTGCAGAGCTAAATAAACGGCTGTGCTCCCTGCTAACACGGCGGGTAGCAAGACCAAAAGAAACCTCTGTCTCCTCCGTTTTCTGAGCTCGCCACAATATGCTCTCCTGGCTTCAGACTCTGAGTAGTAAAAGAACAAGGTCAGAATCAGAGGACTCGCTGGCTGACACCCCACCAAGCCAGAATGATATCGTTGCAGGTCAGACGCAAGCTAATGAAAGCTGCACTAGTGCCGCAGCCGCGGACGACGGCACTTTTGGCGACGACGAGGACGAGAATGACACCATTTCTACCGATGACAACAGCCGCGTTAGCGAGCATGAGTGGCCAAAATGTTGGTCCTAAGCACAAGTCCGGTATTTCTCCACAAATTACAAGTGGCTGATCAGCAGAAATCAAAAGTTGGGTTATAGTGTGTGTAGTCAAGTTTGTGCTCGCGTGGACATGCAGCAAGGGCAGAGAGTGTCGCAGGAGTGGAGTGGGTGCTTAATCTCGTCTTTTGGAAGGGACAAGGCTGCACAACAAAACTCACTACGAAAGAAAATAAAAGAGCACAGAGACTCAATTTATCACAAGAAAGCAGTTGAAATAAAAGAGAAGGCAACACAAAATACAATGCAAAAACACATTGAAGATATGAGAAAGGCTGACTACGCTTCAACTTGCAATGTGTTTAGAACAGCTTATAAGATTGGCAAGCAGGGGCGTCCCTTTACAGACATGCCAATAGATGTCCAGTTGCAAGTCTTAAATGGTGTCAAGATGGGCAGAGTTTTGCACTCTAATAACTCATGTGCAAATATACTGGATCACATTGCAGCTGAAATGAAAAAGAAGGTAGTCAATGACATAGTGATGAATGAAAGAAAATTGTGTGTGCTCATTGATGAATCCACTACAATAAGTGGAAAGTCTGTGCTTGTCGTGTGCCTGCGGTCAGCTATTTCCAGTGAAAATCCAGACACAATATTTTTTGAACTGATTGAGCTGCAGGGGACCACAGCAAAGGACATCACTGAAGCACTGTTAGGATGTCTTCATAATAATGGCTTTGACCCTCACTACCTACAGGAACATTTGTTGGCATTTGCTTGTGATGGAGCCTCAGTGATGCTTGGGAGGAAAGCAGGAGTTGCTGCGCAGCTTTGTTCCAAATTCCCTTACCTGTTTGTCTGGCATTGTTCCAATCACAGACTGGAACTGGCAGTTTGTGATGTTTTGAAGGAGGTAGGAGGAATCAACCACTTTAAAATATTCTTAGATCAGCTTTACTCCCTCTACCATGCATCACCAAAAAAACCAAAGGGAGTTAACCGAGAGTGCTCACAATGTTGGACAACGTCTCCTTGTTTTATCAGTGCGTTGGGTTGCTTCAAGTGAGAGAACAGTGAAAGCAGTATGGGAGAACTACCAAGCTCTGCAGGTACACTTTACAAGTGCTGCTGCTGATACCAGCAGGGACTCAAGAGAGAGAGCAAAATACAAAGGACTCAATGATGTTCTCACTACTGTTTCTTTTGTGGTCAATCTTGGCATCATGTATGATGCTCTCACAGAACTCAGTGACCTCTCAAGAATGCTCCAGAGACGGGACATGACTTTGGATCAAGCCGACAGGCAGCTGGACCGACAAATCCGGGTGTTTGAGCTTCAATTTTCCATTGAAGCTGAAAAGGAGAAAATCTTCAGAAATGTATGCCTGCATGAAAATCAGAGGGTTATAAAAATCAACCATGGCCAATTTTTCCATAGCCTGGCTGAAAATGTTAAGTGCAGGATGACTCCAACAACTTCCTCGCATGTCAGTAAAACCTCATCTGAAAAGACAGATAGTCACCTCCTCTCAGACATCAAGGTCCTCCAGTCTGACTCCTGGCCTGCATCTCTAGATATTCAATATGGGGATGCAGCGGTCAGACGTTTATGTCAGAGATTCAGAGTTGGGGAGAGGGAAAGTGTCCTAGGATTTAGGGAGTATAAAGACCTTAAAGCTTCCAAGACACCAGCAGCCCTGAAGCCGCTTCTTACAGCTGTCCACACCATTTCAGTATCAACAAGTGAATGCGAGCGAGCTTTCAGCTCAATGAATGATACTTTGACAGATAAAAGAAACTCTCTCGACATCAAAAGGCTTTCAAATCTGATTTTCCTGAAATGCAACGGACCACCCTTGGATCAGTTTAACGCACAAACATATGTGCAGACATGGCTGGCACTAGGGAGGAGAAGTGCAGCATCCACAAACTGCGAAGCCCAAAGTGAAAGGAAAGTGGAGCCCAAAACGTGCTGGAGCCTTTTCTAGGTAAAATGATTTGTACAGTATTTCTCATTTTTCATTTGGTGTACTGTGATTGTATTTTGCTGAATCTGCTTTTGTATATTTTTCAGGGGTAAAGAAATGAACCATCTTCAAGACTCAAGATTATGTTCTACTGTTCTATGGTTATTATGTTTGGGTTGCTTCAAGTGAGAGAACAGTGAAAGTAGTATGGGAGAACTACCAAGCTCTGCAGGTACACTTTACAAGTGCTGCTGCTGATACCAGCAGGGACTCAAGAGAGAGAGCAAAATACAAATTATTATTTTATTAGTTTGTACGTGCTTTGTCTCTAGGGGCCACCGCATATATATATATATATATATATATATATATATATATATATATATATATATATATATATATATATATATAAAACCAATTTTTTACATTAGTAATTCCTTTTGTGCATAATTTTATATTGTTGTTAATAATAAATTAATTAAAGCAACAACACAACCTGAAGAGCCGAAAGAGCCGGCTCTTTTTAGTGAGCTGAGCTGAAAGAGCCGGTTCTCTAAAAAGAGCCGGAAATCCCATCACTATTATTGACGTGCAGCGTCCTCTCACTGAATACTATAGAGCTCCCTAAACATTGTTTATTGATGACAACAGATTGCCGCAGAAAAGCCTGTTGTCCGTATATTTATATATTTACGAAATCACATTGTAGTGACGTGTACTGAACAGAATAAATTATATAATGTAAACAACTACCTGAGAAACAGCAGATACAGAAGATAAATTAATTATAGGCCATTACTTTTGTATCGTTTATTGCATTTACGGAGGGAGTGGTGTATGCTGGGTAATGGCACAGCTAGCGACTGGGTGACTTTACTCACCCGCTTCGGATGTTATCTACAGAGCCCCTCTGATGACATGGTCCAAAAAATAAATAAATTGTGCCCACGAAATACTGTTTCGTGGGCACGAAATGGGTGCTATATCGTGTTTACAGGCAACAGCGCCAGGGATGAGTACACCCTGATGGTCTTCTGGATGCCAAGCAAAAGAAATTACTACAGTAAACAGTAAAATAAAAACAATATGAAAACATGTGGACAGTATTAAATAGTATTGTAAATAAAGGAACTAAGGGATTGGAATATCTAAATAACTTTCAAATAAAAAATACAATGATCAGTGACATGAAACAAATTGCAAATGGTTTTAATGACTTTCCTCTTTATGTTGGTCTAGGCTTGGCTAAAGAAATTGTAACAAATGGACTAAAACTAAAACTTTAAATGTAGCAAAGTTAATGTTTATGAGGGGAGTAGCCACACCAGTAGTAAGGACGAGTGTAAAATATCACAGCATTACAGTAACAGGAGTTAGTGTTTGGAACACTTTTTCAGATGGCACTAGGAAAAGTACATCATTATAAAAAATGATTATTTGAAAATAATAAATTACATGAATATAGGAAATCATCCTCTCAGTGCCTGAGTTGTCTCATTGTGATCTATTTAAGCTTTGACCTAATTTTTATAGACCAAGGGAAAAGTAACCCAAGCTTAAAGTGTTCATTCAAGTATTTGTCACATAGATATAAAATAAGCTCAGAGATTAATCTGGTGTTAACCACAGGATTCTTACTTTATGTAAAAATGTCGTTTGTGGTTGTTTTGGCTTATTAGCTGAAACTGTTTTATGTGAGTATGTTTATGTGTTGTATGTGAGTGTAGACTTGTATATAGTTTGGATCATATAATGTTGAATTCTGAATACTGATATGCAATTAATGACATTTAAAATAAGGGGGTGGTAACAGGAAATATTGCAAACTTCATTCTAGCTTAAACATTGTGTAGACAGCGATATTCATGAAAATGTTTTTTTTTTTCATTTTTTTCTTTTCTCTAGTTATTTCAGTTATATATGCAAGTCATATGTCTCTCTCTCACACACATTTCTTAAACTTATGTATTCTTTTTAACAGGATGAGCTGGATGAAACTCAGTTTATTTACAACACCAGTGCAGAATATATACACTGAGGGGGGAAATCCATGGTTCCAAAGGTCCAAGGGGAAACTCATTCTCGTCTTCACGCCCAAACTCCCACACATTCGCACAGCAGGAAGGTCACAGGTCCGGGGAGGAAAACTATCACAAAGGAGAGGGAAATTACTCAGAAATCACAAAACACTTAAGCAAAGATTAATGGGAGCTGAGAGGATCACTAACGTGTCTCGCACAATCATCCAGCGACGAGCCTCAAAAAGTGGACAGCTAATCACGAACAGGTGTGTGGGCCACAGTGAGCGCCGCCCAGGCAGAGAGGAGAGAAGGAATATAAAACACATGTAGCCTTGCAGGGCAGGCTGGGCAGACACGGGGACCATGATAGATCTGTATGGAATGCATGCATTACCTAACACTTTAATTTCAGAGAAGGGTAGATGGTAGACATGCTTAATCTGTAAAAATTTAGCAATATTTTTAATATATTGAGGCCTACAATCTTGATTATTCAAAAAAAATAAAATAAAAAAATCAGAAAATTGTTGCTTGGTAATTTCTAATTATGTAAAACAGCATAAAAAGTGTAGACTATCTGTATGTCATATTTTGGCAAAGTCCTTTTAAAAAGGATAGCATGTGATGGCAATATGTTTTTTTTTAACAAAACTAATTATCTGTCCTGAATCAGTCTTATTAGGTAATGTTCAAATAATTTGATCATTCCAGTGTTTTCAGTGTGGGAGAAAGTACTCAGGGCCTTCAGGTTACACACTATGAAAGGCAGCAACAAGTTTAATATTCAGAAACCTAAAGTATGTATCAGCAGCAGAATGGAGCTAAAAATAAATGTTTGTTTCAGTTCTATGAAGCTTTGAGTATTTTGGATTAGTAGTACTGCTGTGTTTGTTGCATCATATTGCTGTAATTGTTTATATGCTTTATATATTCTGAGCTAAGTTGATCTATAGTGTTACATCATATTCTATAAGGATGTTATGTGTTTGTATACTTTCTGCCCAGTTTGGCCCATTTAGCAGAAGTCAGCCTGTTTAAGGCTCTGATATCTATTCTGTATGACTTAAAGCAGTTATGACATGGTCTGATTTTCTCACCCAATAAAGGAATATTTAATATATCACTCTACTCTTCATTGTATCAGAAACAGTTATCACAGCTCGTACATTTTCCTTTTTACACATATATGTAAGCATTGAGCCAAATGTAATAATGCCAACATATTAGACGAACAATATTTGTCTCTTATGTATAATACATCTATATATACACTGTTAAAAGATACTTGTCTTTGAGTGAAGATTTAAGGTGATAGGAAATATAAATAACTGCAACTTTAATTTTTGACCCAGAGTTCAAGCTCACTGCTGTAATATAGCCTGTAATATCACACACACAATGCTGTATGACACGTTTCTCGCGGTTAGTATCATGATTGCTAGACAACCTGAACAGCGCAATGAAGGCTAGACCGTCCCATTTCACAAGCCTCTCACTTCCGCACTTCCCGTACTTGTAGTATGCACCGTACGTAGTACGCGTAGTGTGCGTACTTGAAGCGTGCATACACTGAATTGGGACACAGCCTTTGAGTACACGGCCCTTGTGGACCGTTAAGGCTGCGTACTTTAAGGCTGCAGAATCTGAATTGGGATACAGCCTAAGGCTGTTCCAATTCTCAGCACCGCTCTTTTCTTTCACTGAGTCCTTAGCAATTCTCCTTCCCACGATGCGGTTTCCATCGAGGCCAAGAAAAAAGAGTTTAGGAAAAGGAGACGGGCGCTAATTTTGAAATTACACCCCACGTGGTTACGTGTGGAGCTGAGTCACGTGACCGCACAGTAACAAATCACAACAGAGGCAGGAAAAGGGGGCGGAGAAAGTGTGTTTGTAGCAGAGAGGAGTCAAGCAGAGAGAGCTGCTTTTTCATGAAACGGGACTAAAGTAGTGAACTTACAGGAACATATACCACTACCAACGTTTGGATCGATATCTGCATCGATCTGCACACCCTTGTCTCCTGGATTGTAGCTGAGATCAGCGTGAACCACGTGGGTCTCTGCTCCCTGATCTGTTTCCTGTTTGGAAAGACTTCCAGCTTCATCACGGAGTTTCTCTCGGTTTGTGGGCTCATCTAAAGGTAAGCGCCGAGCTAACTTTAATGTGGGTTCAGTTTATGTTGAGTTTATCTCTTTTGGGAATAATAGATTGCTTGGTATACAGTGGATTTAGACAGACTGTAGAGCAGGGTAGGCAACCTTTCTGATGACGAGTGCCATTTAAAATTTCCTCAGAAGTTAGTGTGCCACAGGGGCAATTTTAGCCCATTTTTGGTGGTCCAAGCATACAGTACCTGGTTGAGACTTAACATTTTAACAATAAAAGTATAGATAACACCTCCCCCCTCCCAAAATGGTTTGTTCCAGCTCGCCTCTCCCCCACTCTGGCTCTAGTGTCCTCGCTGCTGGAGGGATGGTGGCTGAGACTCAGCGGAGTGGAGGTGTAAGTGCCTGGCGTAAAACAGGACATATTAGCTGCATTTAACCTTCAGTTACTCTTTATATAGTTGGTAGGAGTCAGACCATGTTCTGAAATGTATACAGCCTTTTTAAAATCTAAAACTTAAAATTGTTCGTAGCCTATTTTGTTACCACTGTCCTGTTTGAAATGGATACTAACTAGCTAGCTGACTGAATGCCCATTAACCTTATAACTCCTGTTGTGTGTGTGCGTGTGTGTGTCTGTGTGTGTGTACAGAGAGACAGCCAGGTTCATAATGGATATTAGGAAGTTGATGTGGTTTTTTTTTGTTTTTGTTTTTTTAAAGGAAAAGGTAAAAGTGTAAAATCAAATGTTCCATCAATCAAGAATAATGTTGGATCAGTGTTTCAATATTTATATCTTTTATTAGATGTACATGTGGTTTGGTTATTTGCCTTTTGGTTAAAAGTACACTGAGAGAAAACTTTTCGTTAGTGATGTTAATAATATTTTTTTTCATATTATTGTAACTTTTCATGTAATTAAATACAATCTATTTGTGTATGATTGTCAGTCCAAAGAGGGAGAGAGGAGAGAGAAAGAACAAGCTCAGGAAGAACCAGGTAAGAAAACAGGCGAAACAGAAACTATTTTTTTTTCTCCAAGATTTATTTATTGCTTTTTCCAACAATTTTTAACCAACAGGAAGAGAGAGTTCAAATGAAATAGAGGAGGAAATTAATAAAAAAAAGAATTAATTGTATAATAATAATGTATATTCTGCGTGTATGAACAGTGTTGGAGAAACACATAGATATAGTTACATATACACTCCCATGTAGATCATTTAGATATTATTGCAAATAAAAATAAAACAAAACACCCCCCCCCCCCCCCCCCCCAAAAAAAAAAAAAAACAAAAAACAAAAAAACGACAGTGTTCCAATAAACAGGTATAACACAGTGAGACAATAGGTTTAAGTACATTATTTCAGGGCTTCGGGCTGAAGTTTAGTCAAAGGGTGTCAAGTTAGAGAGGCATCCAACAGGATATTAAACCCTTCTTCAGCTGATGGTTTATTACTATGTCTTCTAATGAGTTTAGAGTGGGCAGTGTTAGGGATTTTTGAGTTTTTAAAATGAAGCTTCGTATTTGAAGAAATGTTTGGTTGGAATGCCAAATTTCTGTGTCAAGCTATTAAAAGATAGTAGGGTGTCCTTATCAAATAGTACTGCAACTTTGCACAGACCTCTGACGGCCCACATTTTAAAACCCAAATCTTTCCAACCTGGTTTAAAGGCCCTATTGCCCCAGATAGGTGAGAATTGGGATAGTGCTGGTGTTTCATTTTTAAACTTGAGTACATCGAACCAGACACGGATGGTATTTTTAACAAAGAGGTTCGATGTATCTTTCATCAGATCTTTATACTTTGCGGAGTACAGGTAAGTGCTGAGCGGTAAGGGGGTAGTGCTTGTCATTTCTAAATTTACCCAGGGTAAGGTTGTCATTGAGAACCAGCATGAGGCCGCAGAAAGTTGGGCAGCCCAGTAGTACCATTTGAGGTTTGGAACACACAGACCTCCCCTGTCACACGGTAGATATAGTAGCGAAAGGCGCAGTCTGGCTCGTCTGTTATTCCATATGAATTTAATGAATATTGTTTTTGCCTTTGTGAAGAAGACATCTGGAGGGCTGAGAGGAATGACTTGGAAGAGATATAGAAATTTTGGGAGAACGTTCATCTTGAGAATATTTACGCGTCCAATCAGAGAGATTGGCAGCCATCTATTGATTAAGTCAACAACAGAGTTGATTGTAGGAGAGTAATTTGCATGTACCAAATTGTTGATTTTTGGAGTGATTTTTATACCTAAATAGGTAAGATTGTCTCTGGCAACTTGAAACATTGTTTGAATAGGTGGTTTAATTCTTTCAGAATGTTTAAAGAAAAGGATGGCTGACTTAGATTCATTAATTTTATAACCGGAGATGTTGCCAAAGGAGTTAATTGTTTTGAGTAGCTGGGGAATTGAGCTCTCTAATTTGGACAGCATTAAGATAATGTCGTCCGCGAATAATCCAATTTTGGACTCAATATTATTTGTTCTAATGCCAGAGATATTTTGATTGCTCCTTATCGCAATAGCCAATGGTTCAATTGCTAGGACGAAGAGAAGAGGCGAAAGGGGGCAGCCTTGGCGTGTACCTCTACCTAGATAGAATGGTCTAGATATGATGTTGTTAGTTCTAACTGAGGCTATAGGTTTATTATATAGTATTTTGTAGTGGTGCAACGGATCACGGTTGATCCGAAATCCGAACCGATCCCACTCCACGGTTCGGTACGCACGTGATCCGAAGATTCGAAAAAGAAAAAAAAGTATGTTTATGGTGCGCGTGGTCAGTCTATCAAGCGGTAGTTATGGTCAGCGCTAGCGGTCCAAGTGGCGGAGCAGAGGAGTTTGTGGCATTTAAGCAGCCCTTTGCTGCCCAGTCCGACCGGGCTAAAGCTATTACAAAAGCTAATGGGGTGTTTAGCTGTAGACGGGAGGCCGTCGTCTGTTGTGCAAAACAAGGAGTTTAAACTGTGATGAACGTGCTTGAGCCACGCTATGATATCTCGTTGCGCGTCCACTTCAGTGACAAGATCGTATGAGCAGGAGAAGTTTAAAGTTATGGCTGAACTGTCCCAGGCATCTTCTGTTGCTCTAACTACAAATGGGTGGACCTCCAGGGCAACGGAAAGCCACGTGACCGTGACTGCTCGTTATATCACAGCGGAGTGGTAGATACAAAGCCCTGCACTGCCCTATAGATTAAATTAGATTAGATGAAACTTTGTTCATCCCTCGGGTGGGTTCCTCCGGGAAATTCAGTTTCCAGTAGCACAGCACCAACAGACGTTGCAGAATGTGAGCAGAAATATACCATATTTACACATTTATAAATACAGAGTATACAAAAGGGATAAATAGAATAGATAGGAATAAGAATACAAGGGAACGGCACATTTCAAGTATTGTGAGTCTATTACACCGTTGCATATTAACAAAAACTATTGCACAGTGAAAAGGCACTACAGCTACTTGTTCCCCCCTCCTCTGTCCCCGTTTCCCTTCCAGTGAGAAGTTAAACAGTTTGATGGCGTGTGGGACAAAGGACTTTTTAAGTCTGTTGGTCCTTGACTTTGGGAGAAGCAACCTGTCACTGAACAGACTCCTCTGGTTGTTTATGGCCGTGTGCAGAGGATGCAGAGGCTGTCCAGCATGGGCCATAATGTCCATATGCACCTTCATTTGTTTTTATATAAGTGTGTGGAATTAGTCTTCAGTTGAATGTTTTTTTAATAGACAAAAAATACTTAAATAAGTAAACGGCGAGTAGAATTTTTGTCTTTTTTTTCTATTTTTGCTGATCCGAAAATTGATCCGATCCGTGACTTTAAAACCGTGATCCGATCCGAACCGTGAGATTTTTGATCCGTTGCACCACTAGTATTTTGACCCAAGTCTTAAAGTAACTGCCAAAGCCAAATTGAGACAGTACCTTATAAAGATAGTTATGTTCGACCCTATCGAAAGTTTTTTCTGCATCCAAGGAGAGCAGAGCCTTGTCTGGATGTTCTGAATTTGAGTAGAATACATTCAGTACTCTGCGAATGCCATGCTGCGAATGCCGGCTTTTTACAAAACCATTCTGGTCAGTATCAACGAGGACAGAAAAGGTACTGTTCAAGTCTATTTGCCAGTACTTTACTTATTATCGTAGCGTCAGAGTTTATTAATGAGATTGGTCTATAAGGGTGTGTTCACACTGAACGCAATAGACGCGGGCGAAAATGCCCCTAATTTGACGCGTGCACATTCGCACCTTGACACGTGTCCAAGAAAAATCCATCGCGCCTCAAAATTGCTTCTTTTTACGCGCGTGAACCGGAAATGTGGAAGGAATGTGGGAGGAAGTTGTGGCAGACGGTATTTTTGCTAGATGGCAGCTGTCGAGCTAGAGCGTGAAGAGAGAGTCTCCCTTCTCTATTTACTGTGGAAAGAAGAGCAGCGGCGTTAAGGACGTCCTCGCCGTACCTGGGTCCATCAGGTCCTCCAGAGGCGTGAGCAGTTTGGTGAGTTTCACCACTTGCTCCAGGAGCTGCGCCTAATGACAGCGATATCACCGTCTTTCCCTCGCCCAGTTTGAGGACCTGCTGTCCCGCATCGGTCCCAGAATCACCCGCCCAGACACCAAATACAGGCGCTCAATCCCACCTGCAGAGCGCCTGTCCATCTGCCTGAGGTTAGTAAAAGTGTTTAATACGGTAGTCCTTTATTGATACCTGTGCTAATATATGCTAAACCATCCGTTTATACACTGCTAACATGGATGTGGTATGCTAACAGTGAATGCTGTCGGTGTTTACTGATAGCAAACTGTGGTACGGAGACGACTGTTTATAATATTTCTAGTGATACTCGAAAGTTCTCATCAAGTCCCGATTTAATTCGATTTATGCTGTTATCAGTGTTTGCAATGATAGCATGGCTGTGGTGTCTATCAGTGTTGCTCTCGGTGTTTGCTGATATCAAACAGTGGACCACTGTGGGTTAATCTTTGTAGTGATACTCACTACTTTTTTTTTTATTTAGACCTGGTTTATTTGCTTCATTCCTACCTGATTGACATGTCTAGGAATTATGAGTGATTGGCACACTGTAGTCATAAAAGTTGCTACCAATCAAATCATATGTTAAAGTTAAAACAAAACACAACTGACTGTTTAATATTATATCTAATATATGTTATGTAATTACCTTTATAATTGTGTGGATGCCCTAAAAGGGCTTCCACACTATTGAGTTCCTGTTTCTCTTTATTCTTTATTCCACTATTTACTAGTTGCTTCCGTACGTTTTTCGGCACTTAACTACTTCCTCAGTTTTCAGCCGATTTTCTCAGTTCAAACTCTATACTGTTCTGCTCTTTCTGCTAATGCCGGCTATGACTTTTGGTGTTTATTACTATTATACTTTTTAAAATATTACACTTTTTTCCTTTAATTTGTCCCATTGAAATGAATGGAAATCTTCAGAAATTCTGCTAAAACTTGCTTGTTTTTGAAACTTAACTACTTCCTCATACTTTCACCCAGAAACTCCATTCAAACTTTAAAATGTTCTCAGATTATTGGGCTATTCCTGTATGATTCAGCTTTTTCAGATCTTCTACCGTTTTAATTTTATACCTCTTTAAGTTTTCAGTTGCAAAATTGTGATTTTTCAGAAAATACATGTGTTGTTATGGTTGCTATGCAATTAACTCAGAGTGGACAGTGGAAATTTCTGAATTTTCTCTTCATGTCTGAACAACTTCTTGCAACTTGCTCAATTTCCACTCAACCCCCACAAAGTATACATCAAAACGTAGGTATTTTTGCTGGCTTTCAGAAATTGTCACTATCATTGTTGTGGGAGTTACAGAATTTTGGCAAATCTCCTCAGAGCAACACAAAGTCTGTAAAGTCTCCTTAGAGAGTCAATGGAGAGTTTGTTCAAAATCAGCGCTGGATTTCTCTAATGAGAGGCATTTTCAAATCGTCATATCTCCTTAACGAAACAAAGTTGAGACATGACGCTTGTGCCAATATATCTTCAGACATCCCTGATGCTCACAATTCAAGAATTTGTTCCTCACCTATTACCGTTTGGCCATGAATTACACTTGTTTGAGGATAGGAAATTTGTCTCTCGCTCAGATCTCTTCAGATTTCAAACTCTGGAAATGAGGCACTTTTTTCTCTCGTCATATCTTTTTGATGGATTTCCACAGAGACCTGAAAATTCCCATGACTGTTCACCAAAGCCTGCTGTTTCTTACGGTGAAAGAATGATTTTGATGCTCCATATAGATTTAGAGTTACAAAACGTTGTTTGAGGGCAAGTCAAGGCAGTTTTGCTTTGCCTCTACTCAGTTACAGTGTATTACAAGTCATATATCTTCAAGAATCTATATTTTATCTCTGAATTATGAAGACCTGCAGATTCCCCCATCTCTTCTGAACAAAACGGTGTCAGAATGAGCATTCTAGCCCCTACGGTTAGGAAATTATGGCCATTTGTTTGAGTTGAATCCTGAATGTGAGAAATACACTGAAGAAAACTCAGAGCTCTCTCTGTGTCTGTGTGTGTAAGGGCTGATTACAGCAGGTGCAGCCAATTTAGCTGACCTAGATATACCAAGCCCAGACTCTTCACAGCCCCTGTACACTTTGATCTCTGTGTATGTGTGTGTGTGTATCAATATTTCTCCTATGTTAAAGTATTACTCCTCCATAATAGTATTTGTGCTAAATCAAAGTACTTCTAGTACATCTTAGTACTTCTGCTCAATCATAGTATTTCTGCTAAATCATAGTATTTCTGCTAAATCATAGTATTTGTGCCAAATCATGGTTTTGGGGCCAAACCATAATATTTACTTTATGTTATAGTATTACTACTAAGTGGAGGAGTGTCTGTTATGTTATAGTATATGTGCTGAATATATTATATCTGCCAAATCATAGTATTTATCCCAAATCATAGTATTTATGCAAAATTACAGTATTTCTGCTAAATAGCAGAAATAGTACCTTTTAGCAGAAATTTCTGTCAAAAGATATTATTACTTTTGTTAAAACATAGTATTTCTGCTAAATCATAGTATTTGTACTAAGTTATAGTACTTGTGCCAAATCAAAGTATTTGTACCCAATCATAGTATTTCTGCCATATTATCGTATTTGTGCCAAATCATGGTATTTTTTTGCCAAATCATGGTATTTGTGCCAAATCATGATATTTGTGCCCAATTAAAATTTCTGTTATGTTATAATATTACTACTAAGTTGTAGAATTTCTGTTATGTTATAATATATCTGCTGATTATAGTATATGTGGCAAATCATAGTATTTATAGCAAATCATGGTATTTGTGCAAAATTACAGTATTTCTGCTAAATAGCAGAAATAGTACCTTTTAGCAGAATTTTCTGTCAAAAGATATTATTTATGTTAAAACATAGTATTTCTGCTAAATCATAGTATTTGTGCCAAGTCATAGTATTTGTACTAAGTTATAGTACTTGTGCCAAATCGAAGTATTTGTACCCAATCATAGTATTTCTGCCAAATCGAAGTATTTGTACCCAATCATAGTATTTCTGCCATATCATCGTATTTGTGCCAAATCATGGTATTTTTTTTGCCAAATCATGGTATTTGTGCCAAATCATGTTATTTGTACCCAATTAAAATTTCTGTTATGTTATAGTATTACTACTAAGTCGTAGAATTTCTGTTATGTTATAATATATCTGCTGATTATAGTATATGTGCCAAATCATAGTATTTATAGCAAATCATAGTATTTGTGCCCAAACATAGTATTTCTGCCAAATTGTAGTATTTGTGCAAAAACATACAAGTCATAGTATTTGTACTAAGTTATAGTACTTGTGCCAAATCGAAGTATTTCTACCCAATCATAGTATTTCTGCCATATCATCGTATTTGTGCCAAATCATGGTATTTTTTTTGCCAAATCATGGTATTTGTGTTACTACTATTACTACTATTACTACTAAGTCGTAGACTCTCTACTTTGTTATAGTTTATTTTGTTATATGCTGATTATAGTACTTGTGCCAAATCATAGTATTTATAGCAAATCATAGTATTTGTGCCCAAACATAGTATTTCTGCCAAATTGTAGTATTTGTGCAAAAACATACATTGTCTGCAAAATCACATTATATCTGCTATGTTATAGTATTACTACTAAGGCATAGTATTTCTACCAAATCATAGTATTCCTTCAAAATCATAGTATTACTGCAATTTCATAGTATTTGAGCAAAATCGTAGTATTTGTGCAAAAACGTACTATGTCTGCAAAATCACAGTATATCTGTTATGTTATAGTATTACTACTAAGGCATAGTATTTCTACCTAATCATAGTATTCCTTCAAAATCATCGTATTACTGCAGTTTCATAGTATTTGAGCAAAATTGTAGTATTTGTGCTAAAACATACTATGTCTGCAAAATCACAGTATATCTGTTATGTTATAGTATTACTACTAAGGCATAGTATTTCTACCTAATCATAGTATTCCTTCAAAATCATAGTATTACTGCAATTTAGTAGTATTTGAGCAAAATTGTAGTATATGTGCAAAAACATATTGTCTGTTAAATCACCGTATATCTGTTATGTTAAAGTATTACTACTAAGTCACAGTATTTCTGCCAATTCGTAGTATTTGTACCTAATCATGGTACTTGTGGTAAATCATAGTATTTTTTGCAAATCATAGTATTCGAACCAAAACATAGTATTTGTATGAAGTCATAGTTTTTCTTCTAAATCATAGTATTTCAATCAATTCTCAGTAGTTGTGCTGAAACGCAGTATTATTGCCAAATCATAGTATTTGTACTGAGACATAGTTTTTCTGCCAATAAGAGTATTTCTACTAAATCATAGTATTTGTGCCAAATCATAGTATTTCTGCCACATTGTGCTAGTTGTCCCAAAACATAGACTGTCTGCAAAATCATAGTATAACTATTATGTTCTAGTATTACTTCTAAGTCGTAGACTCTCTACTTTGTTATAGTTTATTTTGTTATATGCTGAATACAGTATATGTGCCAAATCATAGTATTTATAGCAAATCATAGTATTTGTGCTAAAACATAGTATTTCTGCCACATTATAGTATTTGTGTAAAACCAGAATGTCTGCAAAATCATCATATATCTGTTATGTTATAGTATTACTACTAAGGCATAGTATTTCTGGTAAATCATAGTATTTCGACTAAATAATAGTATTTCTGCCAAATCATAGTATTTCTTTCAAATCATAGCATTTGAACCAATTCATATTATTTGTGCCAAATTATAGTATTTCTACCCAATCATAGTATTTGTGCCATATCATCGCATTTGTCAGTTCAACTTATTTAACTCTTCTCAACAGCCCAACACCTCTTCTTCACCCCTTTTCAGCACAAATCCCAGATTTTTCAGGTGTTTTCAACAGAAATCTCTTTTTTACAGACATTCTGCTGACTCACCTGTTTTCAGTGCAACTACTTTTTTACCTCTTTTCAGTAGAAATTCTGCTGATTCACCTATTTTAAGCAGAATTTTCAGCCTTTCACCTCTTATCAATACAAATCTCAGTATCATCTGCTCATTTCAGAGGAAACCCTTTCACCTCTTTTCAGTACAAATTTGAACTTCTGTACCCCTTTGAAGCACAATCTTTGCCTTTTCACCTCTTTTCAGCAAAAGTTTCTGTTTTTTTCACTTGTTTTCAGCATAATTTTTCAATTTCTTTACTGCCATACAATTTTTGCAGCTTTTCATCTTTTTCAGTCATTTTCAGCAGACAGCTTCAGCGTTCCGGCATCCACACAGCATTTTCGCAGGAAATGCAAATTTTTCTAGTTACAAAATGTTTTATGTAAGATTTATGTTTTGTAATTTAAATCTGACATTACGAAAGTATTTTGGAATTTGAATAATGTATTTTGTAACTGCAGTACACATAATACTAATTTTGAACAATTCTGTCCAGGTCCCTTGCCACCGGGGACTCCTTCAGGACCATCGCGTTCAGTTTCAGAGTCAATGTGTCCACAGTGTGCCAGACCACCCCCCAGGTAGCGAAGGCCATCTGGAACTGTCTAGTAGACAACTTCATGGCTGTGCCGTCACCTGGAGACTGGCGGTCCATCACAGAGGGATGGAGCGCTGGAACTTCCCTCTCTGCTGTGGAGCTCTGGATGGGAAGCATGTCCAGACAAAGGCACCCCATATATCATATAGGAGACACACACATTGATATACACTAAATATTTATTTCATTTCTTTTTTGTGTGATGCCCGAATTTATGCACCAGCTTGATTTTGTTTAATCAATTATTGCACACTTTTTGTAAATCCAGTAAACGTGTTTTCACTTCTCAAATATCACTGTGTGTGTCTCCTGTATGATATTTAACTGAACTTTTTCATGGTAACAACCAACGATTCATACAGGAAAATACTGGCTATTATCAAGGTTGCCCAAACTTTTGCATCCCACTGTATTAGTATATTTTGTCATTAGTATAATATGAAATAAATTCTACATGTGTCAAGTCGTGTGACAACAATTTGCTGTGTAGTAGAACTAAGACATTAGTCATTATAAAAATTTATTTGAAATAATATTACAATTCTCAAACAGAAAAACATTAAACATAAAATATAAGTATTTACAGAGAGACAGGAATAAAATGGGACCCAGCTGCTCTCCACAGCAGGAACAAGGCTGAGGAGGAAATGCTCCATTGGAGACTGGCGTGGCCTCTTCAGGGACACCAGGATTGGCCAGCTCCACCACTGATGGACCGTCCTGGGACCCGTCCCTCATCTGCCTCGTAGCTGTCCTCCTCTGTGGGCCTGTAAAACAACAAAAACACAGCAAAAAAAAAACAAAGAAATAAGAAGGCTGCTACTAGATTTTCATTTCACCATTGAAAAAAAAATACAGTATATAATCAGATTGGTTGTAGATCTTTAGTAAAGGTGAACACAAGGGATCCCACAGAGCCAAAAGTTATCAGTGCTTGCTGTACATACCTGTGGGTGCAGCAGCAGGAGCTCAGAGACTGGGAAGCCATGAGAAGCAACAGGGGATGCTCTGCTGCAGAATTCGGTTGGTTCTATCAAGACAATATTAAATGTTAACAGGTTTTAAACAATAATCATACAGAAAGTATACACAGTGGTTCCTCATTTATTGCAGCAGGAGTTCTCAGATAACTAGCCCCTCGCCATGCACTTTATACACTGTTTTTCCCCACACACATGAACATTAGTCACAGTTCTCACAGGCTGATTTGTAGATTGCAAAACGTCAAAGTATTGTTATGCCGTGTTTTGTCTTCATCTGCCTGCCACTTTCAAGCGCCTTTTTCCCTCCCGGTGCAGGTGTGTATTTCCGAATGAGGGTCATAGTTATGGGTGTTTTTGTGCTGTTTTTGCTATTGGACGTGATGGTTATCAAAACCAACATGATAAATTTGACAAGCTCAGGAGACATGACACGGAGGAGATTTGGTCAATCAGGCTGCAGAATACACTGCTGTATGGTGCAATTTAAAAAAAAAAAAAATTCAGCGAAAAAGCGAAGCAGTTACGGATGAACAGCGGGACCACTGTGTACTGTTTATTAATAAACAATATAAATCTCTATATGACAACATGCATAAAAACAGAACGGTATTTGTACATCAGTGGGAAAATAGCGGTGGCTTGCTAGCTTTTGCGCCACTTCATCGGGTCAGTCTGAAAATTAAAAAGAAGAATGAATGAACTTACCAGGTTGCCCGATCTCCTCACTTATGTGCCTCCAAGCTAGGTCCTTTTTATTCCTGTCTCGGTAGAAGTAGCAGCTAGCATCATATCGCTCTGGATGATTAGCCACGGCACTGATGAGCCTTTCCTCCATACTGAATGAAGAATGAAGGGCTTTGGCTGGATCTGCCCCTTTGACCTAGGTCAGAGCCACATCACCAGGCTCCTGATTGGTTGTCGCGGCGCGATTTGACGCTGGAGTTCAGATTTTCCAACTCGAGCGGTTGGCGCGATACGCGCGTATGCACAAAAATGCAACACAAAATCTGACACGCGTGGTTTTCTTCGCGAGTCAAACGCGCCAGACGCGCGTTTCACGCGTTTTGGCATTTTCCCGATGCAAAATCTGCTTCCGAATTTTTGCTGGACGCGCAATCGCGTGTCATCTCGCTTTTCCAGTGACTTTACATGTAAACCTGACGCTCTGGCCACCTCTATCGCGTTCAGTGTGAGCACACCGTAAGATTCACATTTTGTAGGCGGTTTCCCAGTCTTGGGGAATACCATTATGAGTGCATTACGCAAGGAGGTGGGGAAGCTCTTTTAAATCATAACTTTCCACTAGCATGTCGTATAAAGGGCGTATTAATTTGTCTTTAAATATTTTGAAAAGGTCTAGTGGTATTCCATCTGGGCCGGGAGTTTTTCCCGTTTTTAATTTATCAATTGCAGTCGGACAGTTCACTCATAGATAACTGAGAGTCTAATTCACATCAAGCTTCTTCAGAGAGTGAAGGGGTGCTTATTGAGTCAAAGAAGGACTCTAGTGACTCTTGGGTCGCATCTCCTTTTGACGTATATAATTGTGAGTAGAAGAGTTCAAAGAGTTCATTTATTCTGTGAGGATCTGTGGTGTTTTCATCTGGAGTTCTAATTTGATTTATTGTTTGTTCGTTCAGTAGTGTTTTTCTACGGCCATGCCAAAAGTTTTCCTGCCTTCTCCCCCTGGTCAGAGTAGGTCTGTCTTAGTCTAAATAGTCCCTGCTGAGGCTTTGTCGGTGGTTAATTTATCATATTTTGCTCTTAGTCTTAAAAGTTTTTGTTGTTTTTCTTTAGAGTCATTTAGGTTTATCTCAAGTTCCACTTCTTTTATTTGACCTTCGAGGTCCAACATCTCAGTGTAGTTTTTATTTCATTTGTTTTTGGTATAACTTATCATCTGCCCACGTATAAAAACCTTAAAGGCTTTCCGGTATGATGGCGCCTGTGTTTGGCTTTGCCGCTGCCGGCCGTGGTTTCTCTGTGCTGTTTTTTTCGGCCTTTTTGCTTTCGCTTTTTTGTTACTAATGTGTTGGGTGGCCTTGTCTATGATCGCCTGACGCTATTATCCATCCGATCCTCTATGATAAGTCAAGATGCCTCATCCTCCTGCGGTATTTTCCATCCTCCGCTGCCGACACCGGTGTCTGGATCTTCGTTTGGTGTCATCAGTGGCGCCTTTCTGTGTCCGCGCAAGTCACGGAGGAGGAGAGGAAAAAGAGCAAAACTCAGACTGTTCTGGAAGCGGGGACTAGCTGTGTCTGGATCTGTGAGACGGCGCTACCTCAGGAGTGTTCATCCAGACTCTCCTGTTGTTTGGCCCTTCATCCCCGCGGTGAGTGGAATTTATGAACGTCGCGGATCCAACTCTCTGTTTCTTCGTCCCCTAAATCGGGCCGCTTCTGTTAATAATATGTCTTCTACTTCGCTGAGAGTGGCGCTTTTTAACGCTCGATCAATGACTAATACAACGTTCCTGCTGAACGATTTTATTCTTTCCAAGAAACTGGACTTCTTATTTCTAACCGAAACCTGGCAGCGCGATGGTGACTTTTCATCCTTCATCGAACTCTGTCCGAGTGGGTACTCCTTCATCAGCCAGCCTCGGACGTCGGGTCGAGGAGGAGGTGTTGCTGCGGTGTTTGGAAGCCGGTTTTACTGTCGCGCAGTGTTGGTCGGACATTTTTCATCCTTTGAACTACAGCTGGTTAGAATTGGAAATAAAGATCCATTTTACTGCGCTGTAGTGTATCGTCCACCTGGCCTAAACAGTATGTTTTTAAAGGAGTTCAGTGACTTTTTATCCTCGTCTTTGAAGCTGTCCAGACTGGTTATAGTCGGGGATTTTAATATACACGTTGATGATGACTCTGACCTCTTTGCCAGAGGTTTCCTTAGCATCATGGATTCTTTTCATTTTACTCAGCATGTGTCTGGTCCCACACACACACCAAAGGACACACACTGGACCTTGTTTTTACTTTAGGTTTAAACATTGATTTTATTTGTACTGAGGACATTTTTATTTCGGATCATCATTGTATTCTTTTTAATCTATCTTTTCATTTGTCCCTCTCTCCTATTCGACATGTGGTTAGCTCTCGCATCTTAACTTGCTCTACTGCTGTAAAATTTTCCGATGCTTTTAATTTAGTTTTATCTCCTCATAAAGATGTTCATTTTTTAACAAATCTTTTTAATAATCATTGTCTTTCTATTTTAGACAATGTTTGTCCTGTCAAAACTAGACTAGCTCCGGTTTCAAAGTCGTCTCCCTGGATAAATGACAGCATTCGCTTCTTAAAGCGTTGCTGCCGTAAGGTTGAGCGTTTGTTGAGGAAAACGCATTTGCATGTCCATCTCCTTCATTTAAAGGACCTTTTAGTCTCTTTTAACACTTCAGTTCGAGATGCGAGGGCGGCCTATTTCTCAGACTTAGTGTCTAAGAGCAGAGGTAACCCTAAGGTGCTATTCGACACCATTAGTGATATTGTTGCTCCTGCTCCACATGCTGTCCCAATTTCATCAAATGAAGATTGTGAAAAATTTCTTTCTTTCTTCGTTGAAAAAGTCAGTAATGTGAGGAACAATATCTCTCCTTCTGTGTCTCTCTTGTCTGCTCCAACTCAAGCTAGGCCTGTAATTTTAGAAAGATTTTTACCTGTGTCCTTACCTGAGCTGGTCAAGTTAGTTAATTCAATGAAAGCATCCTCCTGCTCTCTTGATATTTTACCTGGATCTTTGTTTAAAAATGTCTTTCAGTCTATTGGTCCCTGTGTGCTCACAATTATCTGGTTTCTGGTCAGGTCCCTGTTTATTGTAAGAATGCTGTTATTCATCCACTGTTAAAAAAACCTAAGCTTGATGCTTCTCTTCTCAGTAGCTACAGACCGATTTCAAAATTACCGTTCATTGCTAAGAT
>NW_027051912.1:35000-56752 GCF_036321145.2 Pelmatolapia mariae
GGAATAAGAATGCAAGGGAACGGCACATTTTAAGTATTGCGAGTCTATTACACCATTGGATATTAACAAAAACTTTTGCACAGTGAAAAGGCACTACAGCTTACTTGTTCCCCCCTCCTCTGTCCCCGTTTCCCCTCCAGTGAGGAGTTAAACAGTTTGATGGCGTGTGGGACAAAGGACTTTTTAAGTCTGTTGGTTCTTGTCTTTGGGGGAAGCAACCTGTCACTGAACAGACTCCTCTGGTTGTTTATGGCCGTGTGCAGAGGATGCAGAGGATGCCCAGCATGGTCCATAATGTCCATATGCACCTTCATTTGTTTTTATATAAGTGCGTGGAATGAGTCTTCAGTTGAATGTTTTTTTTAATAGACAAAAAATAAAGTAAACGGCGAGTAGAATTTTTGTCTTTTTTTTAGCTATTTTTATTGATCCGAAAATTGATGCGATCCGTGACTTTAAAACCGTGATCCGATCCGAACCGTGAGATTTTTGATCCGTTGCACCACTATTCACAACCAAAAACCACAGAAGTTACAAGAATATCTCACAAGAATATACAAAGATCATATTTTGTAAGCACACATTGAAACAACAATATCATCAGTTGAATTTTTTCTGAAGTAAAAGAGTTTCTCTACTGATCAATATTTCTTCAATAATGTCATTTCCATTACACCTAAAAAAGCGCTATACAAATACAGGTCATTTACCATTTACCTCCCATTGTAGCACATCATTGTAATGTGACACTATCACTACAAGGTGGTGGTAACACACCTACAATGTGTTTTTTGACATGTTTGATTCCACCAATGGAGGGAGTTTCAGTTTGCTCCACGACTGCATTTCTCTCACTGCCTCTGTTTGTATCTCTGTCACTGCAGGACCAACATGGAGCGAGAAGTCAGCGCTCTCAGGAGGCTGACAAACCTCACAGAAGAAAGGGAGAGAAAACCTTCAGCTGTGATGAGTGTGGGAAGAATTTTACCCAGACTGGAAGCTTAAAAAGACACCAACTCATCCACAGTGGAGTTAAACCTCACAGCTGTGATGTGTGTGGGAAGGATTTTACCGAGGCTGGAGCTTTAAAAACACACCAACTCATCCACAGTGGAGTTAAACCTTACAGCTGTGATTTGTGTGTAAAGTCCTTTACCCAGGCTGGACACTTAAAAAGACACCAACTCATCCACAGTGGAGTTAAAGCGTACAGCTGTGATTTGTGTAGAAAGTCTTTTACCCAGGCTGGGCACTTAAAAAAACACCAACTCATCCACAGTGGAGTTAAAGCGTACATCTGTGATTTGTGTGGAAAGTCTTTTACCGAGGCTGGAAGTTTAAAAAAACACCAACTCATCCACAGTGGAGTTAAACCTTACAGCTGTGATTTGTGTGGAAAGTCATTTACCCAGGCTGGAGGTTTAAAAAAACACCAACTCTTCCACAGTGGAGTTAAACCTTACAGCTGTGATTTGTGTGGAAAGTTCTTTACCCAGGCTGGAGGTTTAAAAAAACACCAACTCATCCACAGTGGATTTAAAGCACACAGCTGTGAGTTGTGTGGTAAGGGTTTTGCTCAAAATGGCGACTTACAGAGGCATCTAGTTACCCACTCTGGAATTAAGGCGTACAGCTGCGACTTTTGTGGAAAAAGTTTCAGCGACAAACACTACCGAAATTGTCACCTACGGATTCACACTGGAAATGATGTTTATTGCTGTGATCAGTGTGGGAAACTGTTTTCAACAAATGCTCAGTTAAAAATACATACGTTTAGCCACACTGAGGAGAGACCTTATAAATGTGACCTGTGTGAGAAGACTTTTAAATCTTCAAATCAGCTGAATATCCACCAACAGATCCACACCAGAAAGTAACTCTACAAGTGCAGTTACTGTGAGGATGTATTTATTTTTATCTTGTAATTGTAACCTGATTGTTTGGAAAAAGTCTGATCAGTAAACTTATGGAGTTATACTGAATGAACTGTTTGGAAAAATGAAGAAGTAACCTGAGTTTTATAGTGTAAACAGTAAAATGTAATTGGACGTTGTCAGAGATGCTCTTTATTTCAGGCGACGTTCAGGATAAAAATGTTGAAGGAATTCCCTGATTTACCCTGTCTTTGTTTAGAAGTGGAGCAAAGCACATGGATCCATTTCTCAACCCTGTTGTCACTGTGGTGGTGGGAAAGAGTTTTTCTGTGACCTTTGTGGAAAAACTTCAATCATCAACAGGACCTAAAACCACATCAACGTAGACACACTGGAGACAAAATGAACTACTGCAAAGAATGTGGGAGAGGCTTCCACACACCAAGTACATTAAAAATACATGAACCCTTCCACAGTGGGGTCAAAAAGCACATCTGTGACCAGTCTGGGTCATGCTTCACCTCTGCACATGAGCTCAATGAAAAAGCATAAGGGAATCCACACAGGAGAGACACCATACAAGTGCAGACACTGTGACAAAAGCTTCTCACAATCAGGTCATTGTAACAAACATGAATGTACACACATGGAAGTGAACTTCAGCTGTGACCAGTGTGACAAGAGCTTCAGGAATCTCAGTTCATACTCTGAACACAAACGATTCCACGCTGTAAACAAGGGCGTAGATTTGGTTTTGGCATTGGTGGGGACGGATGATTCAACCACTGAACCCTGCGCTGTTTCTTTTTTTTTTTTTTTCCTTTTTGTCTTTGCTTCTTGATAAAAAGAGGAGAAATATATTTGCCTACATATGCTATTCCACATGCTTTTAAACCATTTAAAATTACAATTCATAGTTTTATATGTGAATTATATAATGTTAAATTACTATTAAATAAATGACTGATTTTAGACTTTAGTTTACTTCAGCCATATTCCATATAAATCAGGTATCATACAAAAATAAAAAAGCTTCAAATACATTCATGACAATAAAAGAATATGTCTTTAAGGACTTAACAACATTACTTCAGTTATAGTACACCAACATCTCTTACACATTAGCACTAAGGGAACACTGAATGACCTGGTGGGTTTTGTCCATAAAACTACTCATCTAAGATTACCACAAAGTAAAAGATCTCTCAGCAAAATTATGCAACATTTTAGGCACTATTGCCCCGATCAAATCAGTGAGCTGGGACTTTTTATTCTAAACATGAACTACTGTTACAGCAACAGACATGGACTACTGGTGCCCCACACAACAACTCAATGTCCACTATGTGAAGGAGTCTATACTATACTGTCCTGGTGGACATGGCAACACTTTTTTCATGGTTACATACAGTTTTAGACTGATGTGGGCCAAAGCCTAGCACATACCTGCCAACCTTGAGACCTGAGAATTAGGGAGACATTCAAAGGGATTTTTACAGTGTTTACTTATCGGAAAAAAATGAGTTAAATGTCACCGGCCTGTTCCGGGGGTGTCCAAATTCAGAGGCTGCGTCCACCTGAGGACCCGGCCTTCGCGGTCTAAGTGGGCCGGGTCCTCCGAAAGCCGGGTAGACCGGAAATAAGCGACTGTGAAATTGGGGGGTCTAGCCTTCATAATTACGTCACCTCTGCCGTCTGCTCCTTGCTGTCTAAATAAAATAAACCATAACCGGACGCTTGCGTAGATTCTCCACCATCTCACATTTCTGTTTAATCAGTTTTCTGTTTGACATTTATTCAGCTGTGTGAAAACCCCGGAGGAACCCTCCCGAGGGATTAATAAAGTTTTATTTAATCTAATCTAATCTAATAACTTTAATCTCAGCCAAACCGATTTACTCACGAACAAATAAAACACTGAAAAAGGCCAAACAATAGCATGTTTAAGTTATTTGAAGTTTACACAACTACATTCTCGCCTGGAAATATGTTCAAAGTTTATTTCGCGACCCAGAAAGAGTAATAAGAGTAATATTAATACTAAGTAGCTGCAGTAGTAGCAGCTATTGTTGGAAACAGGAATTGGCTGGGTCAATCTAGGATATGGTTTTTCAATTTTGTTGTCCAGGTGGAAAATCGGGAGAAATTGGGGAGAATGGTGGCTTCGGGAGATTTTCGGGAGGGGCACTGAAATTCGGGATTCTCCCGGAAAAATCGGGAGGGTTGGCATGTATGGCCTGGTATTGCCTGTAACGTTATTATGACGGACACATTTTATGAGTGAACTTGACTTTAAGTGACTTACAGGTTTCTTTGAAAAATACTTTCTTATATCCAGGTTCTTCCATTTTGTTGCCGTCCTCCTCTCCTCCTCGCAGGTCCTCGCAGCGCAGGATTGCCGCTCCTAAACCTAAACAGAGCTCGCTGAAAGGCACAGCCAATCACATTGGCCATATTTGTCACATGAGGTAGGACTCCAGTAGAGAACGTAATTTAACTCTTTCTGCACCGCTGGGTGAATGAGACGTTGACAGATCGTTTTTTCTTTCTATCGGGTTTGTTTTTCTTTACTCGAAGAGATCAAATTATTTGTGGGGACAATTCAATAATCGCTGGATATTGGTGGGGACATGTCCCTTCCGTCCATGCCAAATCGACGCCCTTGGCTGTAAATAAACTGTTTCACTGTTACCAGTGTGCAAAAACATTCACTTCATTATCTGCTCTGTACAAACATCAGCCTGATCATGCAGGACTGCACTTGTAGAGTTACTTTCTGGTGTGGATCTGTTGGTGTTTTTTCAGCTGATTTAAAAGTCTTCTCACAATCAGGTCACATTTTATCAGGAATCTCAGTTCATACTCCGAACACAAACGATCCCACACTGTAAATAAACTGTTTCACTGTTACCAATGTGCAAAAACATTCACTTCATCATCTGCTCTGTGCAAACATCAGCCTGATCATGCAGGACTGAAATCACTGGATCACAATGAATCTGAAGAGAGAGAAAGATCCTCTTCTGGCTTCATGGTCGGACTTAAAAACCTTGAGATCAGGCTCCACAGAGTTCAGCTGGAATCTCCTGTAAAGAGTGTCAGCTGATGTCACACTTGGATCTGATGAGGTAGCTCTGATTTCTGGAGCTGCAGTGAATAATCCTGAATGTTGCATTTAGGATGCTGCATGTATAGATATGTATATCAAGTTTATGTTATCCCTGTTACATTTTGATCTTTGTTCCCTTAGGACACAGTAGTGTTTAGTAGTTGTACTTGTTACTGTATTATTAAAGTTATAGGAATGTCTTTTTTTTTACCAAACTAATAATGTATCAGAATTGCAGATATGGTTTTATATATAAATTTCTTTCATTTGAACTTTCTTAGTGTAGTTCAAAAAAGTTCAAAAAAAGTGCCCCTCCGACAGCCAAACCCATCTGTTCTCTGATTGGATTGTTACATTTGTGATTGACATGAGATTGACATATCAGATGAAAGGAAGAAAAATAGGGTCAAAATCCATACTTGTAACTTGCAGGGGTTTTTTGGCTAAGTCCACACACAAATCTTTTTTTACACACACACAAATCTTTTTTACACATACAAATCTTTTTTACGCACACACAAATCTTTTTTACACATACAAATCTTTTTTACGCACACACAAATCTTTTCTACACATACAAATCTTTTTTACGCACACACAAATCTTTTTTACACATACAAATCTTTTTTACGCACACACAAATTCTTTTTACACATACAAAACTGATTTACAAGTACAAAATATTTATGACCACATTTTGAGCCCATAGGTAACAACTGAAAATATGAAATAAACACACATGTAAGCTAAGACTCTCTAAAGAAACATTGTTGTTGTTCGGCTTTTCATTTCGCCATTTGTTGATTGACTTGAAGAGCAAGTAACGTAATATGGGTCAAGTGATCAGTTTGATATCAATCTTTCGTGATACACCGTCATATTTACATTACTTGTACAGTACGAATGATTTGCTTTGGTACCTGGTCGAACTTAAGCTCTCCTCTGTCTGCCTGGCTGCGTTTCTCTCAGCGCACTCGCAGGCAGCAGCTGCCCCGCCCCCTCGCTCAGTCGCTTAGTGACTGAGCTCGGATCATACCAATATTAGGGGGGTTTTACGCACAGTCGTAAAGTCCCACAGTGTACACTATGTGCTTCGAATATTGTGTGTAGTTTTTTGTTTTATACAGTTGTCAGCCAGGGATCTAACTATGAAAAAATTACACTCCAAAAGACCCCGGGCTTCTGAAAGAACAACCCGGGCTTAAGCCCAGTAAGCCACCCCCCGCTCCGCCACTGATCCTGCCACCAGTAGCATTTTTTGATACGGGCAACACGGGCGGTTGTGGCATCGTGGTTGAGGGGGCATTGTCACTGTCACTACCCGATCCGTACCGGAAACCCGATCGGTACCCCGCATGCGCAAATCTTACGTCACTTCCTCTGTTTGCCAACATTGCGACATTCAATGGTCGTGTCCAAATTCATGGGCTGCCTCCTCCTGAGGACCCGGCCTTCGCGGTTTACGTGGGCCGGGTCCTCAGGACATCGGGTAGGCCGGATGTAAACGGCAGTGAAACGGTCTAGCCTTCTCCGATCTACTCCCGCCAATTCAGAGTATTTCCGATCGTCAGTGCCACAACGCGAAAAACGAAAATGGACTCTGAAATATTGCTCCGTTTTTTATGTATATTTTTAATTATCGACGAGCTAAAAAAAACTGTGTCGCCACCGTCATCGCCGGCATTTGTACTCCAGGCTCATCAGAGAAAATCGCATCCAGGTAAAACTATTAATCTAGACGCATTTACTTAGCTAGTTTTATGGTTAATTTCAGTGACTGAATGACGGTGGTCATTCAAAATATATGAAAAAAAATCTCTTATGCCGGGCTCACACTGTGCGATTTTTGGCCCATTTTGAGCCGATTTTTGAGTCGTGCGACCGATTTGGCGATCGGAAAGCTGCCTGATCAATGTTTTTCATTAGCAATTTAGCAAAGTTGATGGTGGTGGTGCGTGTCTGTGTGAGTGAAAGACAGAGAGGGAGAGCGGGCGACAGCATTTCTGTTACAACCTTCATTTTATGGACGCACCGTGTGAGCACTCAGGTCGCACCAGAGCATCGGATTTGAGACCTGCATCGTGACCTATGAACTTTTAACCCCTGCGAGTCAATTATGCAGATTGAGCAGGAGCTGAATCGCGCGACTGAAAAAATCGCACAGTGTGAGCCCGGCATTAGAAAATGTTCTTCTGTAAGTTTAAATTTATTTTCAATTATTCATATGATCCTGTTACTTATTTGTGTACATAAAATTGCAGTAAAATTGTCATAAAGCTGAAAACTGGGTTATTTTTGAGTTCACAAAAAAGCTTAGCTACACAGATGAAATGTATAAAATGTTATTTCTCAGTGTCTATTTTACTCAAGCTTAGCAATCAGAATAATGCTTTGATGTCATAAAATAAATGAAGTCATACCTTTCTATTAAAACTGTTTATGCTGTTCTCCATCTTTTCCTTAACCAGACAAGGCAATTGTACTGCAGGATTAACCAAAGTGTACCAGTCCTGGACCGATTTTTTAGCCAGGAGGATCCAAGGCCTGATTTTCGGCTAAGCAGGGAGTCTCTGGCAGTGTTGTTGAATCTCCTGAACCAGGATCGGCGGCATGGATGGGGTGCCACAATTGAGATCCTGGTGTTTCTTTTCTGGTTGGCAAGTGGAGCATCTTACAGGGTGGTGTCAAGAGTGTTTGGGATGCCTCGTTCCACTGTCCACTACATTGTCCACCGAGTCACAAAAGAGGTGTTGGCCATTCGCTACCAGGTCATCCACCTCCCAACAACCCCAGAGGACCTGGAGATAGTGTCCCGTGGGTTTGCAGGGCTGGCACGCCACAGAGCCTTTATGAAAGCGGTGGGTGCAATCGACGGCTGCCACATACGCATCAAGTGTCCAAGTGGCCCTGATGGTCAGTGCTATAGGAACAGAAAACTGTTCCCATCCATCATCTTGCAGGCTGTTTGTGACCATCGGGGCCGCTTCATCGACACATACGTGGGCTGGCCTGGGTCGGTGCATGATTCCAGGGTGCTCCGCCACAGCCCACTGTACAGTCAGTCAGTCTACCCTCCTCCAGGGCATTTCATCCTCACAGATGGAGGGTACCCATGCCTCCAGCGTCCACTCCCCCTCATCACACCCTACAAGAGGCCAGTCCAAGGTGTGGGAGCCCAGCGCTTCAACAGCCATCATTCCAGGGCACGCTCCATAATAGAGCGTGCTTTTGGGATGATGAAGAACAGGTTTAGGGCCATCTTCCTGCAAGCGCTGGAGGTGCACCACACCTTTGTACCTCATGTAAGTGACCACCCAATGTCAAATTAATTGTGTGTGTGTGTGTGTATATATGTGAAAGAATAATGTGTGTGTGTGTGTATCACTACAGGTAATAACAGCATGTGCCATCCTCCACAACATTTGCCTCAGTGCTGGCGACATTGTGGCTCCTGAGGATGAACCTGAGGAAGATGGAGCAGAGGATGATGAGGGGGAGGCTGCATTGGAGGCAGTCAGTGGCGCTCTGTGGCGGGACCAGCTGTCTGCTGAGGTGTCTGCCCTGGAGGAGGTACCACCAGACCATGACTACTGTTAACAGGCAAGTAAACATTTATCTTTTTTAATACCACTTTTTCAAACTGTTGTCTGCTAGAGTCTAGGAGTATTATACTAGTAGTGAATCCACTTTCTCTGGTTTGCATATTTCTGAAAAACCTCTTAGTGGTGTGGCAGCCGTCGATTGAGTCAGCCCTGCAAACCCGTGGATGGACGATGCAGTGGACAAGGGGAGGAAGCATCCTAAAACTCTCTTTGCAGACCACCCTGTGCGATTCTCCACTTTCTGACCAGAAAAGACAAACCACGGGTCACAGTTGCAGCACCCCATCCATGTCTGATCTTCCTTCGGCAAATCCAGCAACACTGCCAGAGATTTTCTGTGTGTGTGATCTTTAAAAAAGAAAAACGGTCCAGGAACAGGTCACTTTGGTTAATCCTGTGTGAAAAATTGTAAATATTTGTATATATTTGTATATATTTTTTCCTTCTCTAAAATTCATGTTTTAGAAATATTCTTGTATTATTGTTATTTACCTTTGAAGAGTTTTAAATTGATATTTAAAGTTTGATAATGTTAATACATGTTAAAAACAACTGTAAATAAAATGAGTTCAGTGAAATTTGTTTCATCAATTTATTCATAATGAAAAGCTTTTAAAATAACACATAGAAAAAAGTAAGAAATGTATTCAAAAAAAGAATATCTGAAGGCACAACCAATAGGGGAACTAATTTTCATTAATCAAAAACTTTTAGAATTACATAACAAATAGAACAAAAGTAAGAACATTATTTGAATATATTTTTAACTTATTTAGGAACTAATCTTTCCAATATAGAAAAAAGTCTGTCCACCCTGTCCCTGCTCTCCTGTTCTCTCCTCTCCTCAGCCTCCCTTTGGTACTGCATGTCCTCTTTGATGAGCTCAAGGAGCTCATCCCCCCTATCCCTTCTCCTCTTCCTTCCCGTTGTTGCTGGCTGACCTCCTTCCTCATCTGTCTCCTCTTCCCTCTCACTTTGGTCACCCACTGCTGTACTTGGCCCTGGAGTGTCCTCAGGGAGAGAGGAAATAAGGACAGGGGGCCTAATGGAAGGCCTCTGTCCCAACACCTCATCCATGAGGCCAAACCAGGGCCAAGTAGCAGCAGTGGGCTTCCCACTGACTCCCTCACCTGACCCTGGACACTTGCAATCCTAAAGGCAGAGGAAATCAGAAATGACAGACAAATATAAACAATACAAGATTTAGTAAATGTACATTTATTAAATTTCATTCTTAAAAAATATCTTCTGGACAACACACATACTTTGTATCTTTTCTTTAAGTTGTCCCACTTCTTTTTGACCTGCAAGGGGGTGACTTTCCCTTGCAAGCCCATCTTCTCGAAAATACTCCTGATCGCACACAAAAAAATAAGAGAAAACAGAAAACCATAACAACTATGATAATCCCTAAATCCAAAAGTTTTCACAGTAGAACACAAGAGCAATATCGTCTGGACATCACAGGTTCTGTACAGAATGAGGGTTATTGAAACCGTACTCAGATGAATATGATGTGTAAATTGATTTATGCGTGTACCTCCATCCCACAGTCGCTGAATATTTTACCCCGGTGAAGAGGTGATCATTTTCTCCTCTAGTTTTAATGAAGTCTGCCGTTTGCTCTTTGGTCCCTATAAACATATCACAAAGAAGTTGATTGGGGAAAATGTAAGCGGCAATGAAAAACCGCGGGACCCACCATACAAGCTAGTTTACGGACACTTTTTATGAAGATCGTTTAAATAAATATTACAAGTCTATGCAAATTCACAACCCTAACAACACAACCGCTATAAAAATGTAACTTTTGTACCACCAGATTTTCATAAACTTACATTTAAAAGTGTATTCGTCTCCCGGTTGATCTTTTTGTGCCGCCATCATTACGTGAATGAAGTTCTGTGCAATGAATTCTGGGCTGGCTAGCCATCGAGCTGGTGGGTAACAGACGTCCCCGAAAACGTCGAAGCACTTTTGCAAATATATGATATCTTGATAAACCGAGCAGATATTTGAAGTTTACACACCCATATTCTCGCCTGAAAATATGTTAAAGGTTTATTTTGTGACCCAGAAAAATTAATAAGAGTAATTTTAAAACGTAGTACCGGCCGCCATTACCGGAAACTAGAGTTTGGCTGGGCCGCGCTATGAATTCTGGGATATGGTGGGCAAAGAAGGATACATCAGACCCATCCTCAAATTCGGAGAAAATGAGGACCCATTTGTCGGCTGCATTCGGAGCAGCCTATGAATTTGGACAGCCTTCGGCGCGTCGCTGTGACGTAATCGGTCTACAAATGCGGCATCAGGAGGAGGCAGCCCATGAATTTGGACACGACCAATATATTTGAATGATACGGTTAGCGCCCAGTTAGCGCCTAGCATTTGTCGACAGCTCTGCCTCCTTTTCGACTGCCCGGGAGATTTTAAACATTGGATGTATACAAGCAAATTCACGCTTTTCTCCTCAATGGAGAGCTTCCCCCGACTGAAGAACTGCGCCATAAAATACGAAGAATGGCACATAATTACAAACTGAAGGGTAACTACGAAATTAATGTTGATTTTTTATTAATTTCTTTTTTTTTTTTTTTACTTTTTTTTTAAAACTCTCTCTCTCCCTTTCTATCTATCTATTTTACTTTTATTTTTTAAAACTCTTTCTCTCTCTCTCTCTCTCCCTTTCTATCTATCTATCTATCTATCTATCTATCTACAGTTGTGGTCAAAAGTTTACATACACTTGTAAAGAATATAATATAATGGCTCTACCGAGTGTCCCGTTATTTCTAAAACTCTGATTTTTCTCTGATAGAGTGATTGGAACAGATACTTCTTTGTCACAAAAAACATTCATGAAGTTTGGTTCTTTTATGACTTTATTATGGGTTAACAGAAAAAAGTGATCACATTTGCTGGGTCAAAAATATACATACAGCAACATGAATTAGCAATTTTGGTGACTTAGAAAGTTGTCAGTGAACTGAGCTTCATAGCATAGCCTCTTAACTTCTTGTGAGTGATTATGAGTGACTACAGCTGGTGACTTCTCTTAGGCCAGTTAAATAGGGCTCATTGGATACAAATGCCCACAAACGCTACAATGGGAAAGTCAAAGGAGCTCAGCATGGATCTGAAAAAGCGAATTATTGACTTGAACAAGTCAGGAAAGTCACTTGGGGCCATTTGAAAGCAGCTGCATGTCCCAAGAGCAACAGTGCAAACAATTGTTTGTAAGTATAAAGTGCATGGCACTGTTTCGTCACTGCCAAGATCAGGAAGAAAACGCAAGCTATCACCTGCTGCTGAGAGAAAATTGGTCAGGAGGGTAAAGAGTCAACCAAGAATCACCAAAAAGCAGATCTGCCAAGAATTAGAAGCTGCTGGAACACAGGTGTCATTGTCCACAGTCAAACGTGTTTTGCATCTCCATGGACTGAGAGGCTGCCGTGCAAGAATGAAGCCCTTGCTCCAAAAGCGGCACCTTAAGGCTCGACTGAAGTTTGCTGCTGATCACATGGACAAAGATAAGACCTTCTGGAGGAAAGTTCTGTGGTCAGACGAAACAAAAATCGAACTTTTTGGCCACAATGCCCAGCAATATGTTTGGAGGAGAAAAGGTGAGGCCTTTAACCCCAAGAACACCATGCCTACAATCAAGCATGGTGATGGGAGTATTATGCTGTGGGGCTGTTTTGCTGCCAATGGAACTGGTGCTTTACAGAGAGTAAATGGGATAATGAAGAAGGAGGATTACCTTCACATTCTTCAACATAACCTAAAATCATCAGCACGAAGGTTGGGTCTTGGACGCATTTGGGTGTTCCAACAGGACAATGACCCCAAACACAAATCAAAAGTGGTAAAGGAATGGCTAAATCAGGCTAGAATAAGGGTTTTAGAATGGCCTTCCCAAAGTCCTGACTTAAACCCCATTGAAAACATGTGGACAATGCTGAAGAAACAAGTCCATGTCAGAAAGCCATCAAATTTAACTGAACTGCACCAATTCTGTCAAGAGGAGTGGTCAAAGATTCAACCAGAAGCTTGCCAGAAGCTTGTGGATGGCTACCAAAAGCGCCTAATTGAAGTGAAAATGGCTAAGGGACATGTAACCAAATATTAGCACTGCTGTATGTATATTTTTGACCCAACAGATGTGATCACTTTTTTCTGTTAACCCATAATAAAGTCATAAAAGAACCAAACTTCATGAATGTTTTTTGTGACAAAGAAGTATCTGTTCCAATCACTCTATCAGAGAAAAATCAGAGTTTTAGAAATAATGGGACACTCGGTAGTGTTAGAGGTACCTGAAACAGGGTTGTTGCTGGCTATTACTGGCCAACATTGAACCAGGACATCAGTGAATGGGTATGGCCTTATTTCAGTTAACAAGATAAAGAACCTTGTCTTTACTTGCACACTTACATTTCAACATTAGTTTCTGTGTGTGTGTGTGTGTGTGTGTGTGTGTGTGTGTGTGTGTGTGTGTGTGTGTGTGTGTGTGTCTGTTTTTTGTTTTTTTTAATTGTTATCAATTTACATCAACTGGTTTTACAGTATCCTTGAAATATTTTTTGGGATACATCTTTCAGGTCAGATGCGGTCATCGCTGCCAGATGAATGACCCAATCAAGACTGTGGCACCAGCATTACATCCCATCAAGGTACATCTTAAGGCCTGTTCACCAATTTCATTTTCATGCTAATAAGCTTTTGTGCTGCAGGGTAGCTTTAAATCAAACACACACACACCCACACGTGCAATAACACTAAGTGCAATACTCCTTTCTGGCATCATTGTATTTTTACTCAGTTATATACAGCATTTGTATTCTATTTTTATCCTATTGTATATTTTATTCTATTTTATTCTACTGTATACAGTATTTTATTTTATTGCTTCAGAACTTTGCTTCAGAACTTTTGCACTGTCCACTTCCTGCTGCGACAAAACAAATTTCCCACGTGTGGGACTAATAAAGGTCGTCTTATCTTATCTTATCTTATCTTAAATTTTAATTTGATAAGTTCTGTGACCTGCAGGTAAAAGAACCTTGGGAGGTGCTGGGCATGGATTTAATTGGACCACTCCTGGAAATACGTCTAGGGAACCGATATGTCCTGACAATGACCGATCTGTTTACTAAGTGGGTGATTGCAGAACCTCTTAAGTCCAAGACTGCAGCTGAGGTCTCTGCAATCATGACCTCTAAGTTATACACATTTGGCATGGTCAGGAAAATCATCACTGACCAAGGAAAGGAGTTTGTGAACCAGGTAAAACTTGTGAAAGTGTTATTCATGCCTTGATATGATATGATATGATATGATGTATTTAGGCCAAGTTTGCTCATGTCACTGCAGCTCAACAACAGCATTTTCAGCATGCTGAATATTAAACATGCTGTCTCCAGTGCGTACCACCCCCAGACCAACGGGCAGGTAAGCATTTGGATATCTAACCTTGAGTCACTCTTGTGAAATCAGTCATGCTTATTTATCTATTCTACAATAAAACTCAAAGGATGAGAGGACCAACCAGAACATCAAGCGTGCTCTCAGAAAGTACGTTAACCAGAACCATGATGACTGGGATGTACACCTTGCTGCTGTGGTGTATGGCATCAACACTGCAAAGCAGGTATTCCTATTGTGACATATTGTATTCCTTTCAAGATACTTTACAAACACACACACAAAAATAAAACCTGCCTTCCTGATTCATTACATTTTTTGTGTGGTAGAAGTATCAGCATTGGTACTTGGTATCAGCAAAAACTCAGATCCAAGGATCTGACGGTTTGAAAAACATATTGTTGCATCCCTACTTCATGAATTTTTTTTGTTAATGGCAAACATTTGATTTTTGTGTTATGTGTATTCTCTACAATGCCAGGAGAGTAGCAGCCTTTATTGACTCTGGATCCTGGATGGAGAAAACAGGAAGAGACCTTGAGGTATGTTTTCAACGCGAAAGTTTGAAAGCTCATCAGGTACATAATAATTCAATTAAAAAAAATTAGCAGGTGTATGTCAGCTCTCTTCATTTAAGGACACATTTTTCATTTTACAGTTCTTTCCCCAGCAGTTCACTGGAAATTGCTGCGGCATCTTTATGCTGATGGTGAGAATTTTTCTTTTCCTGCCATTACTTCAATATAACATTTGAACATGTTAAAGGTTTCTTTTACTTTACAGTATGCTCTCTGCATCAGCACCTCATCGCCACTATCTTTCACAGAGGTAAGCTTTTTCATAAAGTACCACCAAAATACCTGTGCCAGCTCAGGCTCAGGCAACACATCAGGTCAGGCAAATGTTTGTGAAAGTGGCTTAATGTAGTCACTTATAAACCCTGTGACTGAACATACAGGAGAGAGCAGCAGTACACAACTACAGTTCATTCAGACTGGCGTTGCTTTTTTAAGGCTTGGGACAGAGATTCGCCTTCTGGACAGAAGAAGCATCCCTTCTCCTCCAGGGAACTCTCCAGCCTGTCTTCAGGGTACCAAAGGCAACCTCCTCCAAGCCTTCACCAAGTCTAATCAGACAGGTGAGAGGACAACAATGACATAACCATTTGTAGAATATAACCACAGAATTGTACTGTTGAGACTATTCATCACAATGCAGGTTTACATACATGGTGGTAATCTTCATTTCCATGTAATGTGATAATCATGTTTTCCATTAAAGGCTGACGCTGACAGGTGCCCTATACTGGAGGTAAGCTCTTTATTTTCCCTTTATTTAAAATGTTGATGTAACTGAATTAGTAATTAGAATCACAGGTAGCACCATCAGGGCAGAAAGAGGCATTATTCAGTAGTGGAATGAAGTAATAGTTATGAAAACACCACTGAATGTAATGTATTTTCAGTCCTCATATTTCTGAAGCTTGGTGGACAAATTTTGTATTTTCATTATTGTTGCCTGACCTATATTTTACAGTTACCAGCATGTGTCCTCATCGACATATTGGAAGAGGTTGTTCTACACGAAGGGGATACAGCCATCTTCAAACTGGCTCTGGTGTGCTCCATGTTCAGAGACCTTGTGTCTACTGAATATTTCAGAAGACGGACACACTTCAAGTGGCTTCACAGTAAGGACTTCAGTAAATTATGAAATTATATGTACTTTTTTTTTTTGCTGTTGTCACATGTTTTTCACTGGCAGAATGTAAATGTTTTGTGTTTTTGTTTTTTCGCTTGTGCTTTACACAGGCGTCTGCACATGGAGCAGCTTCTCTGAAAAGTACAGAGAACAGTACTTCAACATGTACACAATTGAGATCTGCCTTCAGTGTGGAGATCCGTACAAACACTGCCCCCGAGGTATACAACACTGTATAAACTTGTATTGCTGTCATTACAAACAATGAAAATCTCACTGGTGCAGGACATGATGAAAACCATACCTTGGAGCCCTTTCTTCTCTCTGTTTGATTTTTGGTTTTTTTGTATTACAGGATATGTTGGCACAGGTAAAAGAGGACAACTACGGGCATTTTATTCGGAGGAGATGCGCCCAGGCTACTGCAGCCACATTTGCATGCAACTGAACAACTAATGTGTCTGCACTGTTCACATGCACACACAGGTTTTAGTGACAGGGTCCCCCCACATGTTAGTTCGTGTTCTGATACCTGTTTTCATTTGCCACAGTTTTTGTCACATGGGCTGTGATTGGTTTAATGTTGTTTAATTTAGTTCCATAAATTACATTTATGAAATAGATCTGGGTTGTAACACATCCTCGCTACCTGTTATCTGTTGTTCATGTTCTTGAAATCGGTTGTTTGTGTTCAGTATTGTTACAGTAAACCTGTGAAAATTATAAAGTGGTCCTGTGTAATTTTATATGGATATATATACAAATGAGTGTAGTCAAATCTCAATTAAACAAATGGTTAACCTAAGAATACCCTTTTTAAAATATTTTCAAACATGAATTTTGCAACATTGTTAATTTTGTGGTTACAAAGAAAAAAGTTAATTCAAGACAAAGTGGCAAACCAAAAAATCTAACACAAAAAAGAAAATAAAACGATTTCAGAACGTTTCAAAAACGATTGTCTTTAGTGCAAGAACATATTATATTTTATTATTAGAAAAACATTACTAGAATAAAAATAGTAAAAATTGAAAATATCTGCTGTATTATGATGGTGCATTTTCAGCTTTCATATCAAAATATAGCCTATTGTGTATTATAAATAAAAACTTGTAATATGTCACGTGAAAAATCATGAGCCAGATAAGTGTTTACTGACAATTGACAGTGAGGAGTGGACATCATCATAGCTACTCCAATCAATCCTCTCCACACAGACGATCATAAACACACTCGACTATAACTAAATCAAATTTTACACCCATTTGTAATGAAGCTAATTCAGTTTACAATACGGATCATTCGCTCGGTCAGCAGGGGGCGGTATCCTCCTCATACACTGGGAGTAAACTGCCATTAAAGGAAACAGAAGAAGAAGAAAACTTCTGCACATGCGTGGTACGGATCGGGTAGACCCGATTTGTACGGTCCGAATTTGCACATGCGCAGTAAGGATCGGGAGTCCTGATCTGTAACTATCTTTTTATTTTTTCGGTTTTGTCTACATTATATTGAAGTGTTTCATTATTGTAAACATTTTAAGAGATACTTATTATTCTTAACATCTTAACAGATACTCTGAATGGTAACTATCGTAAAACGCTTCGACCGGAAGTAGACACTTTTTGCGCATGCGGGGTACCGATCGGGTTTCCGGTACGGGATCAGGTAGTGGACAACAGGCATCACGGGCATCGGCAAAAAAAAAAAAATGCCTCATACTCATGCTGCCCCGACATCCGCCAGCCCATAGTGGGAGTGGCATAGGCACCGATCGGTTTTCTATCACCCATTTGCTGGGAGTAAGGGCGCCCTCCGTTTGTGACGGAGGAGAGGGCGGGGGATTCTCTGGCTGGCTGGAGCAGCATCTAATAACCAACTCGCAAAATAAAACAAAATAAAAACAAACAACAAACACAAAAACACGAGACATTATAATACAGACTTATAATTTGCATCGATGTTTTTTTTCGATACGCCAAAAGTTAGCACGAGAGCCCTACAGCTCTACTTCGGTGCGCCTGCTTGCTGCTGAAGTCAAAGTAAACTTTATTGTCATCTTCGCTACATACAGTCCAGTATATATGTCTGTGAAGGTTCTCAGTCATCCAGGTCATCGTAGTCAAAGGAGTTTGCAAAGAAAAGCGTCTGGACTTCTTTAAGTTGCTTGAAGACGTTTTCACCTCTCATCCGAGAAGCTTCTTCAGTTCTAAGGTCAAATGGCCGAGAGTCCCAGATTTAAACCCAGTGGGAGTATCCCCCCAAAGAGGGACAAAGGACCCCCTGGTGATCCTCTAATCAAATGAGCCAAGGTGTGAAAGCGGGTGTGGGACCTAATCAGCCAGGGTTTCAGGTGAGCTCACTGTGAAACCTGGCCCCACAACCACAAAGACCACAACATCACTATATTACCAGCGGATAAGGGAAGGTGCACCGTGGTCCTAAACACAACAGATTACCACACGAAGATCACTACTCTCCTCAGTGACAACAACACCTACGAAGCTTTAAAGCGAGACCCCACAAGCAGCTACAAAAAGAAAGTTATAGCTTGCCTTCAAGACCTTGAAAAGGACAAAATCATTGACCGCCCTACATATCACCGCCTTTACCCAGGAGATGCCATACCCTGCATTTACGGACTTCCTAAGATCCACAAGGAAGGTATCCCTCTCAGACCCATAGTCAGTAGCATAAACTCAGCCACTTATAACATTGTGAAACACCTTGCTACCATCCTTGCACCTCTCGTGGGGAACACCCCACACCACATCAAGAACTCCACCGACTTCACCGACAAGGTCCAGAAACTTACCCTGGACCCAGATGAAACCATGGTGTCCTTTGATGTAGTCTCCCTCTTCACTTCCATACCCACCACGGAAACAGTGGAGACTGTCAGAAAACGACTACAAGAAGACAGCTCCTTGGAGGACAGGACCAACTTCACACCCGATCAGATCTGCACACTGTTAGACCTCTGCCTCACCACAACATACTTCAAATACAACGAAGGCTTCTACAGACAAAAACATGGCTGTGCCATGGGCTCCCCCGTGTCACCTATTGTAGCCAACCTTTACATGGTGGAAGTGGAAAGGAAGGCTCTCGGCTCTTTCAAAGGAAGAGTACCCAGCCACTGGTACAGATATGTAGACGACACCTGGGTCAAAATCAAGACACAAGAAGTGGAATCCTTCACTGCGCACATTAACACCGTGGATAAAAACATCAAGTTCACCAGGGAAGACACAAAGAATAACTGTTTGCCTTTCCTGGACTGCGCTGTGCACATTGAAGAGAATGGCGACCTCAACATCAAAGTTTACCGGAAGCCCACACACATGGACCAGTACCTCCTCTTTGACTCCCATCACCCTCTGGAACATAAACTTGGAGTAATCAGGACCCTACACCACCGGGCAGAACATGTTCCCTCTAAGCCTGAAGGAAAAAAGAAGGAACACACACATGTAAAGGAAGCACTCAAAACATGCGGTTATCCTAACTGGGCGTTCATAAAGTCAGCAAAGAGGCACAGAAAAGAAGATCAGACACCAGCGAGGGAGGATAAGAAAGACAGACGCAACAACATTGTCATCCCCTATGTAGCCGGTGTATCAGAGAAACTCAGGAGAGTTTTCTCCAAGCACGACATCCCAGTGTACTTCAGACCCAGCAACACACTCAGACAGAAACTGGTTCACCCGAAAGACAAAACTCCTAAACACAAACTTAACAACGTGGTTTATGCAGTACAGTGCAGCGAGGAATGCCCAGACCTCTACACTGGAGAAACCAAACAGCCACTTCACAAGTGCATGGCACAACATAGAAGAGCCACCTCCACAGGACAAGACTCAGCAGTCCATCTGCATCTTAAGGATAAAGGTCACTCTTTCGAGGATGCCAATGTTCACATTTTGGACAGAGAGGACAGATGGTTTGAAAGAGGAGTGAAAGAGGCCATCTATGTCCACTGTGAGCGACCATCTTTGAACAGAGGCGGTGGTTTACGACACCAACTGTCTGCCATCTATAATCCCAGTTTTGAGTTCCCTCCCCAGACGCCTTAATGCCCACTCACATCCTGGGCCATCTGACCTCAGGAATTTGCATGACAAGGTGGGACCAGGTTTCACAATGAGCTCACCTGAAACCCTGGCTGATTAGGTCCCACACCCGCTTTCACACCTTGGCTCATGTGATTAGAGGATCACCAGGGGGTCCTTTGTCCCTCTTTGGGGGGATACTCCCACTGGGTTTAAATCTGGGACTCTTGGCCATTTGACCTTAGAACTGAAGAAGCTTCTCGGATGAGAGGTGAAACGTCTTCAAGCAACTTAAAGAAGTCCAGACGCTTTTCTTTGCAAACTCCTTTGACACTCCAGTATATAGAGAGACGAGACGACGAGGCTCCAGTTACAGCAGTGCAAGTAAACAAACAATATATATAAGAAGAGTAAGAAAATAAATATACACTTTAGGACTGGGGTAAAGGGATCAATAACAATTTAATATTATAATTTACAGTTTGATGATTTAAAGTCTCACACAGAACCCGTCGAAAGGGGAGGGAGGCCAGCTGCTTCAAAATAGAGCACATTTCATTCATAATGTTGTAAATCCAAGCCCATTATGTATTCATGATTTGAATCTGGTAGTGCGAAATCCCAGAAATAAACCCTAGACAAAGTGAAATCTGTGAACTAAGGTGTAGGTCTATTAGTTTATGTTGTGGTGATCCTCGGGTTGGGTGATGGGTGTTCATACTGGAGTGCAAAATTAAAACCAAGATGGACAAGAAAAGTTCAAAGCCATCAGGTCCTCAGTTTAGGAAAAGAGAAAAGAAGAGGAGGAGAAACAAGCAAAAGATACAGATAAGCAGATGTGTCACTGGATAATGGCAGGTCATCCTGAAACAATCAGAATAAGAGTACTTTATTAATCCCTAAGGAAATTATGTGTGTTACAGTTGCTCCAAGAAGAAATGGTAAAAATAGTAACAGTAACAGACTAAACTCCAAACAATACATTATGTTACAGATTTTAATATTAATTAGTCATTGTCAATTGTTGATTTGTCCTTATTGTATTAGGAATTATGATGGCTGTTTGGTAGCCGTTTGCATAGTATGCATACTCTCTCTCTCTTCATATATTTGGTGTGTGTATGTTTCTCTGGTGAAATTCAGTATGATTCCGAACACAGTTTTATGTTAATGTTAAATCCTTAATATGTTTTATGTGTGTGTGTGTGTGTGTAGGGGGGGGGGGGGGGGAGGAGGGAGTGTTCGCCCAGGGCACCAAACAGGCTAGGACCGCTACTGGTCCTAACCATCACAAGAACATTTATATAGGCCAGTAAAACGATGATAATTTCAGTGTGGAGAGTCCAAAATTATCACTATCACAACCACAGCAGGAACAAGACAGGATTTTTTACGGCGGTAGATTTTGTGCAATTTGCAGTAAATTATGCGGCACAGACATTTGTGTCACTCATTTACATCTTCTTCTCCTGAAAGTGAAACTCTTACAAATAAATATGTCATATCTTTGAGTCACAAACTGACACTGAGTCTCTTCAGTAAATCCAGCAGCTTTTTAACATGAAAAGACATCTTTGAGCTGCTGCACATGTTAGTAAATCTGACCCTAAATGTACATTTAGGGTCCTTCTTCTTTAACATTCAAATGTTGTCATGAAGGGAACTTTTTAACAGGCTGTTCTCGTTTGTACAACAGGCTTAAAAAACATTGTGACGAAGTAAGATGTTTGTTTTGTAGTTCATCTTCTGCACAATGTAGTTTCAACAGGCGGACATCCGGTGGCACATCGTTACAGAGAGACGAGTGTAAGTCTGTATCCCAATTCAGGGTCTGCAGCCTTAAAGGCCGCATTTTAAGGCCGATTAAATCACATCGACGCGGCGAAGGCTGTCCCAATTCAAAGGCTGCTCGAAATGCGGCCTTCATTTCCCTGAATTTTAAGGATGTGGCTGTGTAGACGTCATGGCCCAACATATCCCACAATTC
>NW_027051913.1:5000-12500 GCF_036321145.2 Pelmatolapia mariae
GAGAAGAAAGATAAAGAAAGCTCCCCAAGTAGGGTTGAGAGGAAAAGAGGAATAGAGAGAAAAATAGAGAAAAAACTAAGTACAGAAAAAAAGAGAAAGCCAAGAAAAAACCTAAGTAAGAAGAAACAGAAAAGTATAAGACAAGAAAAGTCAGAAAAGTAAAGCTAAGAACAGAAAAGTATAAATAGAGGACAAACTAGTCCCTACCCTCATTGAGCCCAGCCTGATGAAGGCGAAGTAACGCCGAAACGTCGCGACGGGCTCAATAGACACTATATGGCCACTATCACCCAAGTATGGGCAATTTTTTGATCCGGGGGCATCAGTGCCCACCCCAGTCGAGTGAGCGTGCACCAGGGGACCCAGACTTCGGCCTGGGACCCCTTTCTTTACCCAAACCCTTACCAGCCAGGTCCCGGTGGAGTGGGCGATGCCCCTACCCACATCTCCTTCCCTAACCCTAACCTATCCCCCCTCCCTGCCCTAACTCTAACCCCAGAAAAAAACAGAAAAAGCCTAAAAAAATGGAAAAACAGAAAAAAACAGAAAAAGAAGCCTAAATAGAGTGGTTACTAAGGATGGGGGTGCCAGAAAAATAAGATGAAAGAAAGAGTGGACTAAGGAACAGGGGGTGCCATAAAGAAAAAGGGAAAGAAAAGAAAGCTCCCCAAGTAGGGTTGAGAAGAAAGATAAAGAAAGCTCCCCAAGTAGGGTTGAGAGGAAAAGAGGAATAGAGAGAAAAATAGAGAAAAAACTAAGTACAGAAAAAAAGAGAAAGCCAAGAAAAAACCTAAGTAAGAAGAAACAGAAAAGTATAAGACAAGAAAAGTCAGAAAAGTAAAGCTAAGAACAGAAAAGTATAAATAGAGGACAAACTAGTCCCTACCCTCATTGAGCCCAGCCTGATGAAGGCGAAGTAACGCCGAAACGTCGCGACGGGCTCAATAGACACTATATGGCCACTATCACCCAAGTATGGGCAATTTTTTGATCCGGGGGCATCAGTGCCCACCCCAGTCGAGTGAGCGTGCACCAGGGGACCCAGACTTCGGCCTGGGACCCCTTTCTTTACCCAAACCCTTACCAGCCAGGTCCCGGTGGAGTGGGCGATGCCCCTACCCACATCTCCTTCCCTAACCCTAACCTATCCCCCCTCCCTGCCCTAACTCTAACCCCAGAAAAAAACAGAAAAAGCCTAAAAAAATGGAAAAACAGAAAAAAACAGAAAAAGAAGCCTAAATAGAGTGGTTACTAAGGATGGGGGTGCCAGAAAAATAAGATGAAAGAAAGAGTGGACTAAGGAACAGGGGGTGCCATAAAGAAAAAGGGAAAGAAAAGAAAGCTCCCCAAGTAGGGTTGAGAAGAAAGATAAAGAAAGCTCCCCAAGTAGGGTTGAGAGGAAAAGAGGAATAGAGAGAAAAATAGAGAAAAAACTAAGTACAGAAAAAAAGAGAAAGCCAAGAAAAAACCTAAGTAAGAAGAAACAGAAAAGTATAAGACAAGAAAAGTCAGAAAAGTAAAGCTAAGAACAGAAAAGTATAAATAGAGGACAAACTAGTCCCTACCCTCATTGAGCCCAGCCTGATGAAGGCGAAGTAACGCCGAAACGTCGCGACGGGCTCAATAGACACTATATGGCCACTATCACCCAAGTATGGGCAATTTTTTGATCCGGGGGCATCAGTGCCCACCCCAGTCGAGTGAGCGTGCACCAGGGGACCCAGACTTCGGCCTGGGACCCCTTTCTTTACCCAAACCCTTACCAGCCAGGTCCCGGTGGAGTGGGCGATGCCCCTACCCACATCTCCTTCCCTAACCCTAACCTATCCCCCCTCCCTGCCCTAACTCTAACCCCAGAAAAAAACAGAAAAAGCCTAAAAAAATGGAAAAACAGAAAAAAACAGAAAAAGAAGCCTAAATAGAGTGGTTACTAAGGATGGGGGTGCCAGAAAAATAAGATGAAAGAAAGAGTGGACTAAGGAACAGGGGGTGCCATAAAGAAAAAGGGAAAGAAAAGAAAGCTCCCCAAGTAGGGTTGAGAAGAAAGATAAAGAAAGCTCCCCAAGTAGGGTTGAGAGGAAAAGAGGAATAGAGAGAAAAATAGAGAAAAAACTAAGTACAGAAAAAAAGAGAAAGCCAAGAAAAAACCTAAGTAAGAAGAAACAGAAAAGTATAAGACAAGAAAAGTCAGAAAAGTAAAGCTAAGAACAGAAAAGTATAAATAGAGGACAAACTAGTCCCTACCCTCATTGAGCCCAGCCTGATGAAGGCGAAGTAACGCCGAAACGTCGCGACGGGCTCAATAGACACTATATGGCCACTATCACCCAAGTATGGGCAATTTTTTGATCCGGGGGCATCAGTGCCCACCCCAGTCGAGTGAGCGTGCACCAGGGGACCCAGACTTCGGCCTGGGACCCCTTTCTTTACCCAAACCCTTACCAGCCAGGTCCCGGTGGAGTGGGCGATGCCCCTACCCACATCTCCTTCCCTAACCCTAACCTATCCCCCCTCCCTGCCCTAACTCTAACCCCAGAAAAAAACAGAAAAAGCCTAAAAAAATGGAAAAACAGAAAAAAACAGAAAAAGAAGCCTAAATAGAGTGGTTACTAAGGATGGGGGTGCCAGAAAAATAAGATGAAAGAAAGAGTGGACTAAGGAACAGGGGGTGCCATAAAGAAAAAGGGAAAGAAAAGAAAGCTCCCCAAGTAGGGTTGAGAAGAAAGATAAAGAAAGCTCCCCAAGTAGGGTTGAGAGGAAAAGAGGAATAGAGAGAAAAATAGAGAAAAAACTAAGTACAGAAAAAAAGAGAAAGCCAAGAAAAAACCTAAGTAAGAAGAAACAGAAAAGTATAAGACAAGAAAAGTCAGAAAAGTAAAGCTAAGAACAGAAAAGTATAAATAGAGGACAAACTAGTCCCTACCCTCATTGAGCCCAGCCTGATGAAGGCGAAGTAACGCCGAAACGTCGCGACGGGCTCAATAGACACTATATGGCCACTATCACCCAAGTATGGGCAATTTTTTGATCCGGGGGCATCAGTGCCCACCCCAGTCGAGTGAGCGTGCACCAGGGGACCCAGACTTCGGCCTGGGACCCCTTTCTTTACCCAAACCCTTACCAGCCAGGTCCCGGTGGAGTGGGCGATGCCCCTACCCACATCTCCTTCCCTAACCCTAACCTATCCCCCCTCCCTGCCCTAACTCTAACCCCAGAAAAAAACAGAAAAAGCCTAAAAAAATGGAAAAACAGAAAAAAACAGAAAAAGAAGCCTAAATAGAGTGGTTACTAAGGATGGGGGTGCCAGAAAAATAAGATGAAAGAAAGAGTGGACTAAGGAACAGGGGGTGCCATAAAGAAAAAGGGAAAGAAAAGAAAGCTCCCCAAGTAGGGTTGAGAAGAAAGATAAAGAAAGCTCCCCAAGTAGGGTTGAGAGGAAAAGAGGAATAGAGAGAAAAATAGAGAAAAAACTAAGTACAGAAAAAAAGAGAAAGCCAAGAAAAAACCTAAGTAAGAAGAAACAGAAAAGTATAAGACAAGAAAAGTCAGAAAAGTAAAGCTAAGAACAGAAAAGTATAAATAGAGGACAAACTAGTCCCTACCCTCATTGAGCCCAGCCTGATGAAGGCGAAGTAACGCCGAAACGTCGCGACGGGCTCAATAGACACTATATGGCCACTATCACCCAAGTATGGGCAATTTTTTGATCCGGGGGCATCAGTGCCCACCCCAGTCGAGTGAGCGTGCACCAGGGGACCCAGACTTCGGCCTGGGACCCCTTTCTTTACCCAAACCCTTACCAGCCAGGTCCCGGTGGAGTGGGCGATGCCCCTACCCACATCTCCTTCCCTAACCCTAACCTATCCCCCCTCCCTGCCCTAACTCTAACCCCAGAAAAAAACAGAAAAAGCCTAAAAAAATGGAAAAACAGAAAAAAACAGAAAAAGAAGCCTAAATAGAGTGGTTACTAAGGATGGGGGTGCCAGAAAAATAAGATGAAAGAAAGAGTGGACTAAGGAACAGGGGGTGCCATAAAGAAAAAGGGAAAGAAAAGAAAGCTCCCCAAGTAGGGTTGAGAAGAAAGATAAAGAAAGCTCCCCAAGTAGGGTTGAGAGGAAAAGAGGAATAGAGAGAAAAATAGAGAAAAAACTAAGTACAGAAAAAAAGAGAAAGCCAAGAAAAAACCTAAGTAAGAAGAAACAGAAAAGTATAAGACAAGAAAAGTCAGAAAAGTAAAGCTAAGAACAGAAAAGTATAAATAGAGGACAAACTAGTCCCTACCCTCATTGAGCCCAGCCTGATGAAGGCGAAGTAACGCCGAAACGTCGCGACGGGCTCAATAGACACTATATGGCCACTATCACCCAAGTATGGGCAATTTTTTGATCCGGGGGCATCAGTGCCCACCCCAGTCGAGTGAGCGTGCACCAGGGGACCCAGACTTCGGCCTGGGACCCCTTTCTTTACCCAAACCCTTACCAGCCAGGTCCCGGTGGAGTGGGCGATGCCCCTACCCACATCTCCTTCCCTAACCCTAACCTATCCCCCCTCCCTGCCCTAACTCTAACCCCAGAAAAAAACAGAAAAAGCCTAAAAAAATGGAAAAACAGAAAAAAACAGAAAAAGAAGCCTAAATAGAGTGGTTACTAAGGATGGGGGTGCCAGAAAAATAAGATGAAAGAAAGAGTGGACTAAGGAACAGGGGGTGCCATAAAGAAAAAGGGAAAGAAAAGAAAGCTCCCCAAGTAGGGTTGAGAAGAAAGATAAAGAAAGCTCCCCAAGTAGGGTTGAGAGGAAAAGAGGAATAGAGAGAAAAATAGAGAAAAAACTAAGTACAGAAAAAAAGAGAAAGCCAAGAAAAAACCTAAGTAAGAAGAAACAGAAAAGTATAAGACAAGAAAAGTCAGAAAAGTAAAGCTAAGAACAGAAAAGTATAAATAGAGGACAAACTAGTCCCTACCCTCATTGAGCCCAGCCTGATGAAGGCGAAGTAACGCCGAAACGTCGCGACGGGCTCAATAGACACTATATGGCCACTATCACCCAAGTATGGGCAATTTTTTGATCCGGGGGCATCAGTGCCCACCCCAGTCGAGTGAGCGTGCACCAGGGGACCCAGACTTCGGCCTGGGACCCCTTTCTTTACCCAAACCCTTACCAGCCAGGTCCCGGTGGAGTGGGCGATGCCCCTACCCACATCTCCTTCCCTAACCCTAACCTATCCCCCCTCCCTGCCCTAACTCTAACCCCAGAAAAAAACAGAAAAAGCCTAAAAAAATGGAAAAACAGAAAAAAACAGAAAAAGAAGCCTAAATAGAGTGGTTACTAAGGATGGGGGTGCCAGAAAAATAAGATGAAAGAAAGAGTGGACTAAGGAACAGGGGGTGCCATAAAGAAAAAGGGAAAGAAAAGAAAGCTCCCCAAGTAGGGTTGAGAAGAAAGATAAAGAAAGCTCCCCAAGTAGGGTTGAGAGGAAAAGAGGAATAGAGAGAAAAATAGAGAAAAAACTAAGTACAGAAAAAAAGAGAAAGCCAAGAAAAAACCTAAGTAAGAAGAAACAGAAAAGTATAAGACAAGAAAAGTCAGAAAAGTAAAGCTAAGAACAGAAAAGTATAAATAGAGGACAAACTAGTCCCTACCCTCATTGAGCCCAGCCTGATGAAGGCGAAGTAACGCCGAAACGTCGCGACGGGCTCAATAGACACTATATGGCCACTATCACCCAAGTATGGGCAATTTTTTGATCCGGGGGCATCAGTGCCCACCCCAGTCGAGTGAGCGTGCACCAGGGGACCCAGACTTCGGCCTGGGACCCCTTTCTTTACCCAAACCCTTACCAGCCAGGTCCCGGTGGAGTGGGCGATGCCCCTACCCACATCTCCTTCCCTAACCCTAACCTATCCCCCCTCCCTGCCCTAACTCTAACCCCAGAAAAAAACAGAAAAAGCCTAAAAAAATGGAAAAACAGAAAAAAACAGAAAAAGAAGCCTAAATAGAGTGGTTACTAAGGATGGGGGTGCCAGAAAAATAAGATGAAAGAAAGAGTGGACTAAGGAACAGGGGGTGCCATAAAGAAAAAGGGAAAGAAAAGAAAGCTCCCCAAGTAGGGTTGAGAAGAAAGATAAAGAAAGCTCCCCAAGTAGGGTTGAGAGGAAAAGAGGAATAGAGAGAAAAATAGAGAAAAAACTAAGTACAGAAAAAAAGAGAAAGCCAAGAAAAAACCTAAGTAAGAAGAAACAGAAAAGTATAAGACAAGAAAAGTCAGAAAAGTAAAGCTAAGAACAGAAAAGTATAAATAGAGGACAAACTAGTCCCTACCCTCATTGAGCCCAGCCTGATGAAGGCGAAGTAACGCCGAAACGTCGCGACGGGCTCAATAGACACTATATGGCCACTATCACCCAAGTATGGGCAATTTTTTGATCCGGGGGCATCAGTGCCCACCCCAGTCGAGTGAGCGTGCACCAGGGGACCCAGACTTCGGCCTGGGACCCCTTTCTTTACCCAAACCCTTACCAGCCAGGTCCCGGTGGAGTGGGCGATGCCCCTACCCACATCTCCTTCCCTAACCCTAACCTATCCCCCCTCCCTGCCCTAACTCTAACCCCAGAAAAAAACAGAAAAAGCCTAAAAAAATGGAAAAACAGAAAAAAACAGAAAAAGAAGCCTAAATAGAGTGGTTACTAAGGATGGGGGTGCCAGAAAAATAAGATGAAAGAAAGAGTGGACTAAGGAACAGGGGGTGCCATAAAGAAAAAGGGAAAGAAAAGAAAGCTCCCCAAGTAGGGTTGAGAAGAAAGATAAAGAAAGCTCCCCAAGTAGGGTTGAGAGGAAAAGAGGAATAGAGAGAAAAATAGAGAAAAAACTAAGTACAGAAAAAAAGAGAAAGCCAAGAAAAAACCTAAGTAAGAAGAAACAGAAAAGTATAAGACAAGAAAAGTCAGAAAAGTAAAGCTAAGAACAGAAAAGTATAAATAGAGGACAAACTAGTCCCTACCCTCATTGAGCCCAGCCTGATGAAGGCGAAGTAACGCCGAAACGTCGCGACGGGCTCAATAGACACTATATGGCCACTATCACCCAAGTATGGGCAATTTTTTGATCCGGGGGCATCAGTGCCCACCCCAGTCGAGTGAGCGTGCACCAGGGGACCCAGACTTCGGCCTGGGACCCCTTTCTTTACCCAAACCCTTACCAGCCAGGTCCCGGTGGAGTGGGCGATGCCCCTACCCACATCTCCTTCCCTAACCCTAACCTATCCCCCCTCCCTGCCCTAACTCTAACCCCAGAAAAAAACAGAAAAAGCCTAAAAAAATGGAAAAACAGAAAAAAACAGAAAAAGAAGCCTAAATAGAGTGGTTACTAAGGATGGGGGTGCCAGAAAAATAAGATGAAAGAAAGAGTGGACTAAGGAACAGGGGGTGCCATAAAGAAAAAGGGAAAGAAAAGAAAGCTCCCCAAGTAGGGTTGAGAAGAAAGATAAAGAAAGCTCCCCAAGTA
>NW_027051913.1:15000-26795 GCF_036321145.2 Pelmatolapia mariae
AACTATTTACAAAATGACACAAATTTTCACACCTCAGACCTGCAATTGTGTGTATATCATCTTTTGTTCACGGTGTGAGATACAATACATTGGCGAAACAAAAAATTCGATCTCCACTAGGATGACACAACATAGATACAACATCAGACACAAGAAAGAAGTCCACACACTTTTGGTTAAACACTTTATTTCTCATGGTTGGCAGAGTCTGAGGGTTGCTGGAATCCAGAGCAACTCAGGTTGGACAGATGGACAGAGGAAGAAACGGGAGAGACAATGGATCCATCGGTTAAACACAAAGGAACCTTGGGGACTGAACATGAAGAACAACTGACAGCAACTATCCAGATTGCTCAACATTCGATCCCCAACCCCGTGATCATTCCTAACCCTAACCTCATTTAATTTGGACCCCAACCCGACCCTAGGCCCTAATCCTAACCATTTGGATTTTTTATTTCTATCCCCAACCCAGTTATAAGCCCTAACCCTAACCATTTTTGATCTTCTGTTTCTAACCCCAACCCTGTTCACAAGCCCTAACCCTAACCAGAGGGGTCTTTACTTTTCATTCCCCAACCCCCACTCACATGGGGAACCCTTATGTTTGATAGTTCACTAACATTATTTTAAAACACATTGAAAAATACACAACATTGTTACAAAAAAACATATCAAAAAAATACACAAAGAATACACAAAAAAATACACAAAAAAAGTATAAAATATCTTGAAAAACATCAAAAACTTCATTTCTATTTGTTCACATTTATTTGTAAATAGTTAAAAATATTTTTTCTGGTTATTGTTATGTCTACCATCGTTTATCTTCGAAACATGCAAAGTACATGTTAAAAATATTAAAAACACCAAAAATTATCACAAAAAACAACAAAAAAAATTAAAAAAAAAACCCATTAAAAACACCAAAAAAATATTTAAAACCAGTTCATAAAATATTAAAAACACTTTAAAACAAAGTTTTATTTAAAACATTTATGGTAGTTAAAAACTATTAAAAAACATTAAAAACAATTTTGTGTTATTCAATTATAGGCACATTTTCCATTTTTGGGTTTTTTTCATCATTATAGGCAAGGCTGCAAAAAAGTTAAAACATCAGTTCATTGAAAACTGCATTTTCAGTTTAGTTTAACAGAGGCTATATAAGGGGAGGAGTGCTTAACACCCTCATTCTTGCCCTGACAGCCGAACAAGCAACATCTCCTCATTGCTTACAGCAGCCAGCTTTTCAGTTTGTACAGTGTGTGCCCTGGCCTGAAGAAGACCCTGTTGGGTCGAAACGTTGCCCCGGGCACACTACTAATTGGCCTATTTTGAATTTATTAAAAATTAATTAATTTTTTTATTTTCATTAAAAAAAGCACTTTTTTTGTTCTTTTCGTTTTTCTTCTTTTTTTGCACTATTAATCAGATACATTATCATTCATAGCTACATTCATAAATAACAAACAAACAAATTTTATTAAACTATAATACCAAAGGCTGCATCATCCACACAACAATTTTATTATTATTAGATAACAAAGGCTTCACCAGAGACAAGACAAAAAAACACAACAAAAATCACAAAACATGGTCTACCTGGATGAGGACCAGGATTGGATCCCTGTACGGTACCGGGGACGGCGACTAGTGCCTGGTGGCCGTAACAGGCAGTGGAGTAGCGGGAGGGCCCAAGGGAAGGACCGTGCACCTCCGCGTCCCTTCGGGGACCGGAACACTTTTCCTCTCCCTAACCCCAACCCAAGTCCCATCCCTAAACCTAACCTCAATGTTAGCCCTATGTTAGTCTAACCCCAGTCCTTTGTCTTATCCTGAACCTAACCCCAACCCTGTATGTTAGCCCTAACCCTAACCACTTTATCCCCACTTTTTGACCCCAAATTCATTTTTAACCCTAATCCTAAACCCTACCCTTTTGATTTTTTGTATTTAATATGAGGGTTGCAAATGTATTAATTAATAATGGGGAATTAAATTAGTAAAAATTTGAAAACATGGGCTTAAAAATTCTAAAAAATAGGGTTCATAAATTTATTATCACAATTCATAGGGTTTGCAAGACTATTTATAGTTAAAAATGGATTAAAAACAAATTGGGAATAAAAACAGTGATTAAATTAATTTGGCTTTAAAATTTATTAAAGGTAAGTTCATAGAGTGCAAATATGTTATTTTTGGCTAAAAAACGGTTAAAATGTAATGCAGATTAAAAAATAAAGACCAAATTCATTTTTACCGAACGAAACTTAAAAAAGACAAATGGGATTTTACACAGCCGAGGGGAGAGTATATAAGGCGGAGCTCGCACAGGAGCTCATTTTCCACTCGGCACTCGATGGGAGCACATCCTTGCCAGTCTAACTGTTGCCAGCTAATCCAGCTTGCAGTTTTCTGTGTGCCACACCTGAGGAAGACCGTACACGGTTGAAACGTTGTGTTTTTTGTGTTTATTTTTAAATAAACAGTTTTTTTTGGCACACCTTCCTTTGTTCTTTATTTATTTTTTCGTGACCTTTTCCTTTCCACATTTTGGAAAGCGTTTTTTGTTTCCATTCAAATTAAAAACAATTTTTTTTGGAGAACAAATTTTATTTTTTGTGAAAAAAGAAGAAAAGATAAAAAGTAAAAATACTGGACGCCATGGAAGACGGCTGGACGGTGGTGCGCTATGGCCGCCGGCGCCAACGTGACCGCCAGGTCTTCTGGGACGGGTACGGAGGACCGCAGGGAGGGATGGACCGTGCACGCTCCTTTTCCTCCCGGAGAAGGGATTTTCTTCCCCATCCTAACCCGCCAGTGCCTCCCCCCCGGGTCCCCCGGTACTTTGGTCCCCAAGTCCCATTCCGCTCGTATGCAGCTGTGGTCCGGCAGGGACGATTCCGACCAGCCCGAAGAGGGAGCTCTTCCAGGACCAGAGATGATGATGTGATAAGAGAAGCGGCAAGTCCCGATTTTGGAAGACTGATCCGTAAGCTGCATGGCATCATAAAGATGGTGCACCATCTTCAGAACGTGGCTCCAAAGCCAGGTAGGCCGGAGCCCAGGATGATTGTAAAGATGGTGGATATCCTAGCTGGGATGATTAAGCCGGCATACCCAAGGCAGGATACCACAGACATGATCGTGGGAAATGCAAGAAATTGGGGTCAGATGACCCTCCAGATTTTGATGGAACATTATGAAGGAAGCTTGGAGAGGTTTCTGCAAGAACTCTCCAGCATGGACACTCGTGAATGGAGAAAGGCTTTTGAGGTGGCATCCCGCTGGGCCAAGCGAAACCTGAGACGGATCACGCGGAGCATCATTGACCATGCTGAGGCTCTCATCTCAACTCAGCTCGAGGGTGAACCGGTCCAGGTGCGAGAACAGCGTGGCGTGGATTCTTCAAGTGAGTCTGCACGCATGGTACAACCCCGTCGGCGGGCAGCGCCAAAGACCTCGGTGGCCACCATGACAGACCAGGTCCCTGAGGCAGAGGCTAGATGGTCAAGCCCCAACGTGGCTGAATGGATGCCATCTCCCCTGGAAAGGAGGGAGGTCCAAAGACGGATAAGGAGACCCAAAGGGGTGGTTCTTCCTGAAGAAGATCTCTTTCTGGAAGAAGCACAGGAGGACCACCTGCCAGACTTTGAACCCCTGCTTCCTCCGGAACGTACAGCCTCCCAGTTGGAGTTGGAGGCCTTGTTTGATGAGATGCAAGCGGAGGAGGAACGTGATGAGGCCAGGGCCAGGGCGGCAGCGGAGGCCGAGAGAGAGGCTCAAGCAGCAGAGGAGCAGGGACAATCTTCCCAGCTTTCAGCACGAGATGTACAGGTTGGAGCCCAGGCCCATCGAGAAGGCTCGGAGGATGAGGAGCCGCTTTTTGATCTTTCTGGGGATTTGTTTGATGAGGTCGAGAGATCCAGGGGTCCTCGGTTCCGGGTGAATCGACATCAGAACACCACAAGGAAGATGACTGACTGGAACTGGGTGGCGAACCGCAAATGGATCTTCTTGGGAGATTCCAACCTCACCAAATTCCCAGATTTTTCCAACAAGAACTTGCAGGTGGAGAGTTTTCCAGGGGCGGACTTCCGCCATGCAGAAGCCTTGTTGAAGAAGACGGTACCGCCACAGGATTTGGTGGTAGAGAAGATGGTCTTGTCCTTCGGGATCAACAGCAGGGCCAACAAGCCAAAGGAAACGACCATCAAGAATGTGCAGGCGGCAGTGAGAGCTGCAAAGAAGCGGTTCCCATATGCAGAAATTTGGGTTCCTCAGATTAATTTCTCGGAGAACCTGCCAGCTGAGGACAAGTCGAATCTACAGGTCCTGAATGACTATATCTACAGAAATAGAGTACACATTCCCCTTTTGGACGAGGACTTGTTCCATACCGAAGAAGACGACATCCATTGGACCGAGGAAACGGGCAAGGCCATGTTCCAGCATTGGATGTCCTTTTTAAACTGCAACACCCCCTGAGTCTGGACCAGTATGGGGGCGACAGTGGATTAAGCCTTCAAGGTCAGGACGTGGTGGTCTTGGCAAAGAACTTTAGACTGTCGAGGCCACAACGGGAACTGTTGAAAAAAGGACTATTCTTTGTTCCAGCATTGTATATAGGTAAGAATGAAAAGCTTAAGTTTGAGTTTGATATGCAGAGTTACCATAGAAAAATTAAGTTGGCTACATATTTTAGGAACTCAGAAAGGAGAAAGAAAATGCCTTTCAAGGGTCCGTCAGATTGGACACCGCCTTTGCATGAGCTTCCACCAGAGGTGGAATCTTTAATTCATAGAGATTTGGACAAGTTTAAAAGTTGTTATAAACCAATTAGAGAAAAACAGAATATTTCATCGGCAGAAATTAGAGCACTGCGAGAGCTAAAAAACACTAAACACATAGTCATAAAGCCAGCCGATAAAGGATCGGCGGTCGTAATTTTAAGTCGGGAACAATACACGTTTGAAGTACAACGACAATTACAGGACACCACATATTACAGGAAATTAGACAAACCATTGTATTTGGAAACAATCCCAATTGTTAAAAACATACTTAAATCACTAAAGGACCAAAAATTCATTAATTCTAAACAGTACAAATACCTAGTGGGTAGTTCACAACCTAGAGAGAGGCGGTTTTATATACTGCCAAAAATACATAAAGATCCAGACAAATGGACCATCCCGTACGAGATCCCCCCGGGGAGGCCCATTGTGTCAGATTGCGAGAGCGAGACTTATCGTACAGCGGAATTTCTAGATTATTATTTGAATCCATTATCTGTAAAGCATCCCGCATATGTGAAGGACACATATCATTTCATTGAAATTGTTAAAAATTTAAAAATTGTTGAGGACTTTTATTTTTTCTCCATGGATGTGGACAATTTGTATACTAATATTCCAATTGAGGCGGGAATTGCTACTGTGAGGAATATTTTCCAGAAATTTCCGGATCCTAAAAGGCCTGATCAGGAATTGCTACAATTGCTAGAAATTAATTTGACAAAGAATGATTTCATGTTTGATGAACAATTTTATTTGCAAATTAAAGGAACCGCAATGGGCAAGAAATTTGCACCGGCTTATGCAAATATATTCATGGCCAATTGGGAAGCGGAAGTGCTTCCAAAGTGTAAAAAGAAGCCGGCCCATTATTTGAGATATTTGGATGATATTTGGGGGATTTGGACCGGATCTGAATTGGAATTTACAGAATTTGTGCAAACGTTGAATTCCCACGATCCATCAATTCAATTAAAATTTGAAATCAATAAGGAGGCCATAGACTTCTTGGACACCACGGTGTTCAAAGGGCCCGGGTTTAACATCACTCGTAAACTCGATATCAAAGTTTTCTTTAAAACTACAGACACGCACGCCTTGTTACACAAATTTAGTTTTCATCCAAAACACACATTCCGTGGTATCGTTAAGTCTCAGCTTCTCAGATTTCGGCGGATTTGTACCCAACCGGCGGACTTTAGAAAGGCAGTAATCACCCTGTTTAAGGCATTGCGTGAAAGAGGATATTCTCGACCCTTTTTGAAGAAATGTCTTAAGACCTTTCAAGAGGAACGTGAGAAGGTGAAGGGGGACTTAATCCCACTCATTAGTACATTTTCCTCTAACAGCAGGTATTTTAATAGACATATGAAGGATCATTTTGATGAGGTCATAGGTCAGGCAGCTCTTATCCCAAATTCAAGAGTCATATCGGCCTTTCGGAGGAACAAAAATTTAGCTGACCTGCTTGTAAGGGCAAGACTTCCACGGCTCGAATCGAGCAAACCGAAGTCCTTAGAGGCCCTGTTTACGAAGCTTGAGTTTGTTAGGAATGTAAAGGACAGGACTATTATTTCAGTTACACAAAGTTTCAGCCCACAAACAAAGAATTGTGTTTATGTTATTTTTTGTTCAAAATGTGGAAAGAAGTACGTGGGTGAAACTGGAAATGATTTGTACAGTAGATTGTACCAACATGTGTATAACATCAGGAAAAAGAAGGAACCTGATGCACCTTTAGTTGTACATTTTCTTAAACATGGCTGGGATTCGCTGAGAATGGCTGGACTACAACAAGGCATGGATTGGACAGATTGGGAACGAAAAAAGAGGGAGAGATATTGGATTTACACATTGGGAACTAAAGAACCATTGGGTCTTAATGTAAAATGGAACTAGGCTTTTATTGGAGAAGGTTTTGGTTAATTTCCAACCCTTAATCCCATCCTAACCTTAACCTCCTTAACCCCAACCTCGAACCCATCTTAATTTGACCCCACCTTTTTGTTCCCCAGTGTTTCACACCACCCTAACCCCAACCCAAGTCCCATCCCTAAACCTAACCTCAATGTTAGCCCTATGTTAGTCTAACCCCAGTCCTTTGTCTTATCCTGAACCTAACCCCAACCCTGTATGTTAGCCCTAACCCTAACCACTTTATCCCCACTTTTTGACCCCAAATTCATTTTTAACCCTAATCCTAAACCCTACCCTTTTGATTTTTTGTATTTAATATGAGGGTTGCAAATGTATTAATTAATAATGGGGAATTAAATTAGTAAAAATTTGAAAACATGGGCTTAAAAATTCTAAAAAATAGGGTTCATAAATTTATTATCACAATTCATAGGGTTTGCAAGACTATTTATAGTTAAAAATGGATTAAAAACAAATTGGGAATAAAAACAGTGATTAAATTAATTTGGCTTTAAAATTTATTAAAGGTAAGTTCATAGAGTGCAAATATGTTATTTTTGGCTAAAAAACGGTTAAAATGTAATGCAGATTAAAAAATAAAGACCAAATTCATTTTTACCGAACGAAACTTAAAAAAGACAAATGGGATTTTACACAGCCGAGGGGAGAGTATATAAGGCGGAGCTCGCACAGGAGCTCATTTTCCACTCGGCACTCGATGGGAGCACATCCTTGCCAGTCTAACTGTTGCCAGCTAATCCAGCTTGCAGTTTTCTGTGTGCCACACCTGAGGAAGACCGTACACGGTTGAAACGTTGTGTTTTTTGTGTTTATTTTTAAATAAACAGTTTTTTTTGGCACACCTTCCTTTGTTCTTTATTTATTTTTTCGTGACCTTTTCCTTTCCACATTTTGGAAAGCGTTTTTTGTTTCCATTCAAATTAAAAACAATTTTTTTTGGAGAACAAATTTTATTTTTTGTGAAAAAAGAAGAAAAGATAAAAAGTAAAAATACTGGACGCCATGGAAGACGGCTGGACGGTGGTGCGCTATGGCCGCCGGCGCCAACGTGACCGCCAGGTCTTCTGGGACGGGTACGGAGGACCGCAGGGAGGGATGGACCGTGCACGCTCCTTTTCCTCCCGGAGAAGGGATTTTCTTCCCCATCCTAACCCGCCAGTGCCTCCCCCCCGGGTCCCCCGGTACTTTGGTCCCCAAGTCCCATTCCGCTCGTATGCAGCTGTGGTCCGGCAGGGACGATTCCGACCAGCCCGAAGAGGGAGCTCTTCCAGGACCAGAGATGATGATGTGATAAGAGAAGCGGCAAGTCCCGATTTTGGAAGACTGATCCGTAAGCTGCATGGCATCATAAAGATGGTGCACCATCTTCAGAACGTGGCTCCAAAGCCAGGTAGGCCGGAGCCCAGGATGATTGTAAAGATGGTGGATATCCTAGCTGGGATGATTAAGCCGGCATACCCAAGGCAGGATACCACAGACATGATCGTGGGAAATGCAAGAAATTGGGGTCAGATGACCCTCCAGATTTTGATGGAACATTATGAAGGAAGCTTGGAGAGGTTTCTGCAAGAACTCTCCAGCATGGACACTCGTGAATGGAGAAAGGCTTTTGAGGTGGCATCCCGCTGGGCCAAGCGAAACCTGAGACGGATCACGCGGAGCATCATTGACCATGCTGAGGCTCTCATCTCAACTCAGCTCGAGGGTGAACCGGTCCAGGTGCGAGAACAGCGTGGCGTGGATTCTTCAAGTGAGTCTGCACGCATGGTACAACCCCGTCGGCGGGCAGCGCCAAAGACCTCGGTGGCCACCATGACAGACCAGGTCCCTGAGGCAGAGGCTAGATGGTCAAGCCCCAACGTGGCTGAATGGATGCCATCTCCCCTGGAAAGGAGGGAGGTCCAAAGACGGATAAGGAGACCCAAAGGGGTGGTTCTTCCTGAAGAAGATCTCTTTCTGGAAGAAGCACAGGAGGACCACCTGCCAGACTTTGAACCCCTGCTTCCTCCGGAACGTACAGCCTCCCAGTTGGAGTTGGAGGCCTTGTTTGATGAGATGCAAGCGGAGGAGGAACGTGATGAGGCCAGGGCCAGGGCGGCAGCGGAGGCCGAGAGAGAGGCTCAAGCAGCAGAGGAGCAGGGACAATCTTCCCAGCTTTCAGCACGAGATGTACAGGTTGGAGCCCAGGCCCATCGAGAAGGCTCGGAGGATGAGGAGCCGCTTTTTGATCTTTCTGGGGATTTGTTTGATGAGGTCGAGAGATCCAGGGGTCCTCGGTTCCGGGTGAATCGACATCAGAACACCACAAGGAAGATGACTGACTGGAACTGGGTGGCGAACCGCAAATGGATCTTCTTGGGAGATTCCAACCTCACCAAATTCCCAGATTTTTCCAACAAGAACTTGCAGGTGGAGAGTTTTCCAGGGGCGGACTTCCGCCATGCAGAAGCCTTGTTGAAGAAGACGGTACCGCCACAGGATTTGGTGGTAGAGAAGATGGTCTTGTCCTTCGGGATCAACAGCAGGGCCAACAAGCCAAAGGAAACGACCATCAAGAATGTGCAGGCGGCAGTGAGAGCTGCAAAGAAGCGGTTCCCATATGCAGAAATTTGGGTTCCTCAGATTAATTTCTCGGAGAACCTGCCAGCTGAGGACAAGTCGAATCTACAGGTCCTGAATGACTATATCTACAGAAATAGAGTACACATTCCCCTTTTGGACGAGGACTTGTTCCATACCGAAGAAGACGACATCCATTGGACCGAGGAAACGGGCAAGGCCATGTTCCAGCATTGGATGTCCTTTTTAAACTGCAACACCCCCTGAGTCTGGACCAGTATGGGGGCGACAGTGGATTAAGCCTTCAAGGTCAGGACGTGGTGGTCTTGGCAAAGAACTTTAGACTGTCGAGGCCACAACGGGAACTGTTGAAAAAAGGACTATTCTTTGTTCCAGCATTGTATATAGGTAAGAATGAAAAGCTTAAGTTTGAGTTTGATATGCAGAGTTACCATAGAAAAATTAAGTTGGCTACATATTTTAGGAACTCAGAAAGGAGAAAGAAAATGCCTTTCACGGGTCCGTCAGATTGGACACCGCCTTTGCATGAGCTTCCACCAGAGGTGGAATCTTTAATTCATAGAGATTTGGACAAGTTTAAAAGTTGTTATAAACCAATTAGAGAAAAACAGAATATTTCATCGGCAGAAATTAGAGCACTGCGAGAGCTAAAAAACACTAAACACATAGTCATAAAGCCAGCCGATAAAGGATCGGCGGTCGTAATTTTAAGTCGGGAACAATACACGTTTGAAGTACAACGACAATTACAGGACACCACATATTACAGGAAATTAGACAAACCATTGTATTTGGAAACAATCCCAATTGTTAAAAACATACTTAAATCACTAAAGGACCAAAAATTCATTAATTCTAAACAGTACAAATACCTAGTGGGTAGTTCACAACCTAGAGAGAGGCGGTTTTATATACTGCCAAAAATACATAAAGATCCAGACAAATGGACCATCCCGTACGAGATCCCCCCGGGGAGGCCCATTGTGTCAGATTGCGAGAGCGAGACTTATCGTACAGCGGAATTTCTAGATTATTATTTGAATCCATTATCTGTAAAGCATCCCGCATATGTGAAGGACACATATCATTTCATTGAAATTGTTAAAAATTTAAAAATTGTTGAGGACTTTTATTTTTTCTCCATGGATGTGGACAATTTGTATACTAATATTCCAATTGAGGCGGGAATTGCTACTGTGAGGAATATTTTCCAGAAATTTCCGGATCCTAAAAGGCCTGATCAGGAATTGCTACAATTGCTAGAAATTAATTTGACAAAGAATGATTTCATGTTTGATGAACAATTTTATTTGCAAATTAAAGGAACCGCAATGGGCAAGAAATTTGCACCGGCTTATGCAAATATATTCATGGCCAATTGGGAAGCGGAAGTGCTTCCAAAGTGTAAAAAGAAGCCGGCCCATTATTTGAGATATTTGGATGATATTTGGGGGATTTGGACCGGATCTGAATTGGAATTTACAGAATTTGTGCAAACGTTGAATTCCCACGATCCATCAATTCAATTAAAATTTGAAATCAATAAGGAGGCCATAGACTTCTTGGACACCACGGTGTTCAAAGGGCCCGGGTTTAACATCACTCGTAAACTCGATATCAAAGTTTTCTTTAAAACTACAGACACGCACGCCTTGTTACACAAATTTAGTTTTCATCCAAAACACACATTCCGTGGTATCGTTAAGTCTCAGCTTCTCAGATTTCGGCGGATTTGTACCCAACCGGCGGACTTTAGAAAGGCAGTAATCACCCTGTTTAAGGCATTGCGTGAAAGAGGATATTCTCGACCCTTTTTGAAGAAATGTCTTAAGACCTTTCAAGAGGAACGTGAGAAGGTGAAGGGGGACTTAATCCCACTCATTAGTACATTTTCCTCTAACAGCAGGTATTTTAATAGACATATGAAGGATCATTTTGATGAGGTCATAGGTCAGGCAGCTCTTATCCCAAATTCAAGAGTCATATCGGCCTTTCGGAGGAACAAAAATTTAGCTGACCTGCTTGTAAGGGCAAGACTTCCACGGCTCGAATCGAGCAAACCGAAGTCCTTAGAGGCCCTGTTTACGAAGCTTGAGTTTGTTAGGAATGTAAAGGACAGGACTATTATTTCAGTTACACAAAGTTTCAGCCCACAAACAAAGAATTGTGTTTATGTTATTTTTTGTTCAAAATGTGGAAAGAAGTACGTGGGTGAAACTGGAAATGATTTGTACAGTAGATTGTACCAACATGTGTATAACATCAGGAAAAAGAAGGAACCTGATGCACCTTTAGTTGTACATTTTCTTAAACATGGCTGGGATTCGCTGAGAATGGCTGGACTACAACAAGGCATGGATTGGACAGATTGGGAACGAAAAAAGAGGGAGAGATATTGGATTTACACATTGGGAACTAAAGAACCATTGGGTCTTAATGTAAAATGGAACTAGGCTTTTATTGGAGAAGGTTTTGGTT
>NW_027051914.1:0-32474 GCF_036321145.2 Pelmatolapia mariae
GTATTTGTGAGTGTTGCAAAGCTATGGAGGAGTTAATCACACCAGCTAACATTACATTTCTAATTCAAAGGTTTCTGTTTAAACTAAGAGGAAAATGGAGAACAAAGGCAAATGAGACTCTGGAGAAGATGGCAGAGCGGAAAGAAGAAAGAGTGGCATGTGCCATCGGCTTAGCCAGAGGTTGTTTGGCTCCCTGATGTATAAAACATTGCAATCCTCCAGGCACTTAACAGCGTAAACTTTATTACTCTGTTTGTGTCGGGGGATACGATCCCTGGGGTTGACCAATTTTTGGCACAGCGTATTTTGGGGTTTAAAAGCCAAAGAGACTGAGTGTTTGTTGTGTTGACTCGAGATGGAAACAGGAGCATCTGCCATGTTGGAAACCACGCCCACCACCGGAAGAGGTTGGCTAGTTTCCATTCACATTCACACTCACATTCATACAAACAGGACAGAGAGAGAGGCAGGAGCTGGGCCTGGAAGACGGGGAGACCATGGACCAGATCACAGCTGAAGACCACACTTGGATTCAACTTCTAGTGAAACTGAGGCTACAGTTCAGAACAATACAAGATTGAAAAATGCTGTCTGGTCTAATGGGTCTCAATCTCTGCAACGTTCAGATTTCAGAATTTGTCTTAAGCAGCATAAAAGCATGGATCCATCCCACATTGTATCAGGAAGGTTTGATAAACTCTGAGCTAATGAAACCACATCTTTAAAAAAATGAGTTTCCAAAATTATTCATTTTAACATCTTAAACACAAAATCAGAAGTTTTAATGCCTACAGCAAATTTAATGAAAAATAAATGATTTTAAAGATCTTTCAACCTTTTCTCAAATATAAAACAGCAGATGGCACTTATGTGCATCTTTTATGGGATTGTCCAAAAATGTCTAAATTCTGGCTATGTATAAACAAGAAAATTAATCAATACTAAACTGTAAGATCTGTAAAGATCCGGGTCAATTCTTACCACGGTTGCTGCCTCTGAATAAAAATTTGGACAAATAGAGATCCACGTTATTAAATAAGCTTATGTTATGTTTAAGCTTATGTTTAATGTCAGGAGATGTGTGTTATTGAACTGGATTAAGGAGCAGTCCCCCTACTGTAACAGTGTTACAAAGAAATCTTTCATAACTTTCAGGTCAGATTTTTAATAAGCTGCAGGAACCCTGTTCAGTGTGAGTGGAGAACAGCCAAGTCTCCTTCTCTGATAAACCTCCATCTGTGCAACTCAAAACAGTTCATCTGACTCTGACTGTAAATGTAAATGTTTCCATTTGCCACTTTAGTCTTTACTCTTCAATACAGGAAATGAAATCAGGGCTCAAACTATTTCTTTGTTTAACATTTTAAATGTTTATTTAACATTTGCAAGACTTCATAACACAAACAACGTGAACAAAATACCATCAACAGAACACATGGATCAAAATACATTAAATAAAAACTTGATAACATGAAAACAGATTTCTTCATCCAACTGCTGAAACAAAGCGAACCACTCAACACGAACACTAAAGCAGAACCGTTTAGAAACCCTAAAATGGAACTAGGGAACCATTTTCATTCATAGCTGCCTCATCAGATCTTTACAGGAGATTCCATCTGAACTCTGTGGAGCCTGATCTCAAGGGTTTTGAGTCTGACCCTGAAACCAGAAGAGGATCTTTCAATCTCTTCAGATTCACCGTGATCCAGTGATGGGAATGATTTTAGCCCTGAGTGATCACGTTGGTGTTTGCACAGAGCAGACAATGAAGTGAATGTTTTGGCACATTGGTAACAGTGAAACAGTTTATTAGTAACGTGGGATCGTTTGTGTTCGGAGTATGAACTGAGATTTCTGAAGCTCTTGTCACACTGGTCACAGCTGTAGTTTCCTTCCATGTGTGCACGTTCATGCTTGTTACGATTACCTGAATCTGAGAAGCTTCTGTCACAGTGTCTGCACTTGTATGGTTTCTCTCCTGTGTGGACTCGTTTGTGTGTTTTAAGCTTACCTGCAGTAATGAAAGATGACCCACACTGATCACAGACGTACTTTTTAACCCCACTGTGAATGAGTTCATGTCGCTTTAAGTCAGTTATTGTGGGGAAGCTTCTCCCACATTCTTTGCAGTTTTTCAGTTTGTCTCCAGTATGTTTACGTTGATGTCTTTTTAGGGTGTCTTTTTGACTGAAAGTTTTTCCGCAAAGGTCACAGCGAAAGTCTTTCACACTACCACGGTGATGACAGGGTTGAGAACTGGATCCATCTGTGTTGCTCTGCTTCTAAAGAAAGACACAAAGACAGTGTAAGTCAGTCCTTCAGCATTTTTATCCTGAACGTCGCCTGAAATAAAGAGCATCTCTGCAGACGTCCAATTACATTTTACTGTTTAAGTTTAAAAACTCAGTTTACTGGGCTGCAATAACTACAATACTACCACCATAATACTACAGTAATAGTTGTTTCATGTTACAGCAACATCTGACTAACACTAAAGTACTTCTTTGCTAATATTTGCAGGGTACCAACACAGTGTTAAACTACTAATGTAACACCGCAGTAATACTAATTTAATACTGCATTAATAACACTGTAACTGTGCAGTTATAACTCTCAGCTGACTGAGACACAAGAATAACACTACTACCCCCATGACACTGCAATTATAATATTAAATTAGTATTTTTAACACTAATGTCTAAGAGTACTAAAGTTATAAATTAGCATTGATACTACTGCTACAATACTACAATACCATTATTATAGCTGCTTTTCCATGCAGTAGAATTGCTAACATGCTAACACAGTTTAATGAGCAGAGTTGTTCCAAACAGTCAGGCTAAAATAACAAGATGGTCGTGTCCAAATTCATGGGCTGCCTCCTCCTGAGGCCGCATTTGTAGACCGATTACGTCACAGCGACGCGCCGAAGGCTGTCCAAATTCATAGGCTGCTCCGAATGCAGCCGACAAATGGGTCCTCATTTTCTCCGAATTTGAGGATGGGTCTGATGTATCCTTCTTTGCCCACCATATCCCAGAATTCATAGCGCGGCCCAGCCAAACTCTAGTTTCCGGTAATGGCGGCCGGTACTACGTTTTAAAATTACTCTTATTAATTTTTCTGGGTCACAAAATAAACTTTTAACATATTTTCAGGCAAGAAAGTAGCTGTGTAAACATCAAATATCTGCTCGGTTTATCAAGATATCGCATATTTGGAAAAGTGCTTCGACGTTTTCGGAGACGCCTGCTACCCACCAGCTCGATAGCGAGCCGGGAGCTCGAGGGTCACTGAAGCCGCCGAGAACGGCACAACTCCCGGCACATCATTTTCAGATCACCGCAGACTTTCGCTACTCGGGTTAAACGTAGTATATAAGTATAATCATGAAATATAACCTGAGACAACCTAAAAATGCTATTGTTGGGCTTTTACAGTGTTTTGTTTGTTCGTGAGTAAATCGGTTTGGCTGAGATTAAAGTTATTAGATTAGATTAGATAAAATAAAACTTTATTAATCCCCCGAGTGGGTTCCTCCTTGGTTTTTACACAGCTGACTAAACGTCAAACAGAAAACTGATTAAACAGAAGTGTGAGACGGTCGAGAATTTACACCAGTGTCCTGTTATATTTTACATAGCAAGGAGCAGACGGCCGAGTTTATTAAACTCCACCGAGACAGCGGTGACGTTAATCAGAAGGCTGGACCGTCCAATTTCACTGCCGTTTACTTCCGGCCTACCCGACCGTCTGAGGACCCGGCCCACTTAGATTGCGAAGGCCCGGTCCTCAGGAGGATGCAGCCCATGAATTTGGACACGACCGATAAAAATATAAATACATACCTCACAGTAACTGCACTTGTAGAGTCTCTTCCTGGTGTGGATCTGTTGGTGTCGTCTCAGGTAACGTGGAGATTTAAAAGTGTTCTCACACAGGTCACATTTATAAGGTCGTTCCTCAGTGTGGGTAAACATGTGACGTCGTAACTCTGTGTTTGTAGTAAACTGTTTACCACACTGATCACAGCTGTACACATCATGTCTGGTGTGAATGCGTAGGTGTGTATTTCGGTGCCCTATCTGACTGAAGGTTTTTCCACAAATGTCACAGCTGTATGCTTTAATTCCAGAGTGGGTAACTAGATGCTTCTGTAAGTGGCCACTTTGAGTAAAAGCTCTGCCACACTGATCACAGCTGTACGCTTTAACTCCACTGTGGATGAGTTGGTGCTGTTTCAGAGCAACCTTCCAGGAAAAAGTCTTTCCACACAAGTTACAGCTGAACGGTCTCTCTCCAGTGTGGATGACCTGATGATGTTTTAGATTAGCCTTCAGAGTAAACTCCTTCCCACACTCATCACAGCTGTATGTTTTCTCTCCCTTTCTTCTGTGAGGTTTGTCGGCCTCCTGAGAGCGCTGACTTCTCGCTCCATGTTGGTCCTGCAGTGACAGAGATACAAACAGAGGCAGTGAGTGAAATGCAGTCGTGGAACAAACTGAACCTTCAAACTCCCTCTAACTCTGACATGAGCACCACAGTCACTGTGCACCAGTCACACACTGTTCTTTACTTTAAATCCATCACAGTTCAGCAAACTAACCTGTTTACCCTGCACTAACCTGCAGAGGATCTTCATGCAGTTCTTTAATAATACAGTTAGTTTGTCTCAGATTATTTTGTAGCATCTTTCACAACCTGAAAAAACATAATGTCACATGTACAGACCCAATATCTGATTTCAACACATGAGGACTTACATTTAAGCTTTAATCTGCAGTTGATCAAATCCCACTGAGCAGTCCTTCCCTTTAAATCTAACCTCTCTTCTTCCTCTCCTGTCCTGTGTGTCTTATCTTTCTCCATCTCTGAGTGAAGTTAGCTCTCTTTCTTTTCTCTCCCTGTGATGTACAGCAGCTGGACCTTTAGCCAGCAACACACTGTGAGACAAACTGCACACAAACAGTTTGTGTGCAGTTTGTGATTAGTACACGATCAGGATTGTCTTTCATGTGTTACTTTTCAGGCTCAAATTGGTTTGATGTTTGATGCCCTTAGTGATGAAATAACTCCCCTCAAATTCCTCAAACCAAAAGTGAAAAGTCTGTTTTGAAAATGTAATGAGTAAAAAATACAGATATGTTTTTTTTTAAATGTGGTGAGTAAAAGTAAGGAAAATAAGAAAAATGATTTTAGAGTGTTTAAACAGTCATGAATTATTTTTAACACCAGGTTGGATGTAATGTGTTCACTTAAACTGAAGCTCATGATGCTGACATTCATTCACTGACAGTGTACTGTCAGTGTAGAGGATGGAAATCAGCCAGGACAGCTCATGAAACATCTGCTGACATCTGGTTGAATTCAGTTGTGTACATCCAAAGAGAGCAGCAGGTCAGCTGATCACAGCCTGTACTTTAAGAAAATCTACTGGAGCTCTCAATAGAAATTATTGTGAGCTGTGATTCTTTTCCTCACGCTGAGCCACTACAGCTGATTTTAGGGTTCCCCACCTGCTCAATCCCACTTTAACCTCTTCCCTGGTCATTTTCCCTGTTTAGAGGAAAAGTCACCCTCTACAAAGTAGGCAACAGAAAATACACATTTTATTTTCCTTCATTTTCTACTTAACTGATTCTAAGAGTATCTTTATTAGAAATAAATAGTTTGTATTTCATTTACTAATCTTATTTTATTATTCCATTAATATAGCACAAGGTTCAGTCAGCTTTGGGTAAAAATAGGTGGTAAAAATGTTCTTCAAGGAGCTACTTTAACTTTCTTACTCTGATTACATTTCAGACCCCGTACTTTTTCACTGTCAAAGAAGTTGAATGAATACTTTTACTTAAGTATTTTTTAACACTAGTATCTGTACTTCTACTTAAGTATAGAGTAAATGTACTTTTGCCTCCTCTGATAATTGGTATAACATTATTTTTTTCAGTGATGGCCAAATGAAGCTTTCTGAAACACTGAAGCTTGTATTGAAAAAGGGTTCATTACTCAAAGCTTTTCAACACAGTCCTCTTTGGTGACATCTGCTGGCCAAAAATATGAAGAGCAGCTTGAATCTACAAATTATAATAAAGAGCTTCGTTATAATTGTCCACTCTACAGAGCTCAGCTGACAGCTTCTGTTTAATATCATGTGACTGTTCTGTCTGATATCGTGCTGCTGTTGTGGTGCTTTGAACATGTATTTTTTGGGGTGATGAAAAAAATGTTATGTCCATTTGATTATTAGTAACTTCGATGAATAAACCTTCCTTATTTTAACATGTGCTATGGTGTGGTCTCTCTTTGCTTGTGACTTGATGTTTGTAAACATAATTAGAAAAACAAAACATAGTATTTATAAATACTATGTTTTGTTTTTTTAATGTACTTTTTTAATGTAATATAAAACAGACATATAACAGGTTGGGAGTATGAGAGTATTAGACGTGACTGATTATTTAATGAAACTGTGATAGCCCCTTTCTCAATATGCGTACTCGTGATTCATCATCAGTAGGAGAGCAAGTACGGTTCCAATTCAAAGAACGCATCAAACCGAGAACGCGAAAAATTCCTGGATGTGTTCTCGCTCCGCCCATTTTATTGAGCATGCATCGGTGGTGACTGGTGTGGACTTGGTACAGCTAGTTATCCCAGAATGCATTTCATCCAAAACACAAACGTGGCAATGGCGAAGGAGCGCGGCAAAAACTTTTAAATATCACTCTTTCTGGGTCATAAAATAAACTTATACGTTTTCTTCGGCAAGACGACATCGCATATTTCCAAAAGTGCTCAGATGTTTTCGAAAACGTCTGTTACCCACCAGCTCGATAGCAGACTTGGAGGTCGAGGATCATTTATAAGTGTCTTAGATTTATTTCATTGTTTTATTGTTCCTGAGTAAATCGGTTTGGCTGAGATTAAAGTTAAGCCTCATAACATATCATAGCACAGTTCAATAATAGGGGACGGCAGTAAAAACTCCGTAAAAAACTCATCAAGTACGCTGGTGTTCCTATTGTACAAATCGTACTTGAGATTTGAGAAAGGGCCATAGTTTCCTCACCTTCTGTGTTGAGTTCATTGTTTCCTCTGTAGTGACTCAGCTGAGTCCAGATGGCTGAAAATGTTCCTCTGCTGCTCCGTCAGACGCTTCTCCTCCTGCTGATCAGCTGGGACACAAAACAGAACTTTTTAGGCTCCACACTGCACTGAAGAGTCAAAGTGTCTCATATGTTCACAAAGAACAAAATTCACTCTGATTGGTTGTAGAAATCTTGTGAGACATGTTGTGCTGCAAAGTGAGGTAACTCTCTCACTCACTTATACTTCAGGAGTAACTTTGTGACATTGGCTCAAATATTCTAAGCAGCCCTTTACTATGACAGGGCCAGAAAGTCATATTTGAAGAGGAGGACCATGTTAAAGGTGGATGGAGTTTATACACTTTGTTATGCTACAGGTAAGGCTGTAAGAGCTAATGACTGGAAAACAGCAACTACAAGTTTAAAGACTCCATCAACAATTCACACCCAGCCAACAGCCTGAACAGCTCCTCCTGTGGTTTCCACAAACCGGGACAGACCTGTTACTCCCCCACACTTTCAACTCCTTCAGCCCCCCAGTCCCACCACCTCCACTATGTAAACACTCTTTAACATGCAGACCCCAACAAAGCAGCTGAACCAGACTCAGTGTCTCCATCATAAACCATACAGTGGATCACAATATGAAACAGTTTAAGATGACTGTTGCTGTGAACTTTCACTATAGAAAGAAAACTGAACAGAACATTTGATTTTACTCGATGCTAAACATTCATTTCATAGAATGAATAATTGTAATTATACTCAGATGTAGGGCTGGGCCGTAATTCCAGTAAAATGTTAGGCAATGATAAGAAAATGAAATATCGAGCATGCGCAGTGCCTTTATTTTCATACGCACATGGCGGAAAACGTTTGGTGGTGATGGAGAATGAGAAGGGCGTGTCACTACCCGATCAGTACTGGAAACCCTTTCAGTACCACACGTGCACAAATCTTATGTCACTTCCTCTCTTTGCCAACATTGCAACAGTTAATGTATTTGAATGACACGGTTAGCATCCAGTTAGCTAGCATTTCTCAACAGCTCTGCTCTGCTCCCTTTTCGACTTCCTGGGACATTTAAACAACAAACAAATTAATGCTTTTCTCCTCAACAGCGAGCATCCCCCAACAGCTTGAACAACAGCTCCGTAAAATAAGAAGAATGGCGCCTAATTACAGAGTTAATAATACAGACTTAGTGATATGTCACGTGAAGATTCATCAGCCAGATTAAGTGTTTACTGACAATTAACAGTGATAGTGGACATCATCACTATTCCAACAATCCTCTCCACACAGACAAGCAAAAACACTTGACTATCACTAAATCAAATTTAACACGCATTTGTAATGAAGCACATTCAGTTTACAACAGGGTTCATTAGCTCCTTCAGTAAAAACTAGGTCAGAGGGTGACAGGTTGCCCTGGCAACAGACTTTAGAAAGGGGAAGTTTAGTGCAGAGCTGCACAGGAAACCAGACAAAAAAAGAGGAACTAAGTAAACTGTGTGTCGGTCTGACGTAGTGTCAAAATATATATATGGTTTTTAGCTGCAGAGAATTCAGACCAGAGCGTGTGTGTTCAGGCCTCCATTCCGGAAATGTAAAATAAAGATGATTTTCTTAGCTTTACCTGAGTTATCTGAGTTCAGTCTTTCTCTTTCACCAAAAGAATTTAAAAGAACTGAATTTAATAGCAGTAAGGATCGGGGAAGTCCTGATCCGTAAAAATCTTTTTATTTTTCGTTTTTGTTTACATTATATTGAAATGTTTCATTATTGAAAATATTGAAAACAAGAGATACTTATTATTCTTAACATTACTCTGACCCAAAACTATTGTAAAATGCTTCGAGCAGAAATAGTGACCTTTCGCACATGTGTGGTACCGATCCGGTTTCAGGTACGGATCATGTAGCGACACAGCGAAAGTGGATCGTTAAATGAAACGGATGAACCAGAACTGGTTTGTAAAAATGCTGCAACTTCAGTGATGTGGAACTGGTTTGGCTTTCGTCCGTCCAATACACACCAAAGCACTATTTTTGAGTAGAGCATGCAAGCGGGCCGTCGTTATTACTGTGTTTTTTGGAAAATAAGGCACACTTAAAATCAATCCTTTGATTTTCTGAAAAATCAACAGTAGCCATTATAATCCGGTGAGCCTTATGTATGAATTCTGGTTGTCCTTTCTGACATCAAACCGATTTTATGCTGTACACGATGCTCAAAAATCTGTCAAAAAAATGTTTTATTACGACTTTCGTAAGCTACGAAGCCGCACCGCTTGATGGATTGTCGGAGCATTGCGGCTGTCGTAGTCAGGAGCCTCTCAGAGTGATATGTAATCTGGTTCCACATAATATTACCATATCGTGTGTGTACAACCTCTTTTTAAGTTTTGTGGATATTATACATGGTTATGCTCAGGATATGTCGGCCAATTTTTGCTGGAAATGCCTTTTGTCAGCAAGGAATTTGCATTTGCACTGTTAAAGTTTTATACAGCTTTAATGCAGATAAAAACAAAAAACAAAACTCGTGCTTGTTTAAGAGGAACCCCGACTATTATGACAAGTTAATCTAAATATGTTACAAATTATCTCCACTACATAAAAACATACTTGACAATAACTACAATTTTTTGTTATTCATTAAATCTTTGTTGTTTAAAAACTATTTTGGAGCTGTGGGAGCAGCCATATTTTTTCGCACACAATGCATTCTGCAACAATGACATGTATTGGTTGTCGGCAGTATAGGTGCTTTTGTTCAGCTAACCTGTTTTGTTCTTTATCGTATAGCAGTGGTATTAATTAACTTGCCTATTGGTAGACCAGCACTATACCGGTCATGGAGGCTAACAAAGAACCCAAAGAAGCCCAAAGAACATCTGGATTAAGACATACAGCTTCAAAGTTTTGGTGCACTGTGTTGCATGGAGAATATGTAAAAATAATGATATCGTAATTTCACTGTATAATAAAAATTTGAATTTTATTAATGTTTTTAACCCTTTAAGACCTACCATCGAACCAAGTCCGCCAGAGCTTATATTATATTTTTACATGCTGTAGTGCCATTTTTGGGAGCATTTCAAGTTGATATACATCAATACAACCATTATAGCCCAAATTTTAATCATATGTATGCATTAAGTGCATAGTAATTACATAAATTGCAAAAAAAGTGCAAAAAACTACAAAAAAATTGAAAATCGTTTTTGTTTTTTTAACATATATTTCTACTTAGAGAAATTTAATTGGCTTATCCCTCAAAACTGTAAATAAAAAAAAGTTGCACAAAATAGTTTCCCACCACAGGAAATTTATTTTGAGTGTCTTCACAATTTTTTATATACTACAGGAAAAATTAAAATAAATGCAAATTTGCAAAAACTTTTTGTTAACATCTTCCTGTGCATCACTTTATAACAACCAGACTCATTAAAATAAGACTTTGTTGGAATTCACTTCCTCTCATGTGTTCATCCACAGCAGCTGGACAATAAGGTTTATTGTGACTCTGATACTGAAGCAGATCGCTCCGATCCATTTCCTGTTATCACTTCAAATAGAAATGAGGCTGCAGATGTTTGGTGCATGCAGAAAAACAGCTGCAGGGACAATAAAAAGACTTAAAATAAACTGTGAATAGACCACGTGGAGAGCAGCAGGAGACCTCAGGAGCTAAAGTCAACATGAAGTGAACTCACAGTAAAGTTAGCTCGGTGCTTACCTTTAGACGAGCCCACAAACAGAGAGAAACTCCACAGGAAACAGATCAGGGAGGAGAGACCCACGTGGTTCACGCTGATCTCAGCTACGATCCAGGGGACAAGGGGGGGGGGGGCAGATTGATGCAGATATCGATCCAAACGTTGGTTTAGTTTGTTTTATCATCCAAATTCACAATTTTAATCGCTTTGGATGAAAAAATAGCTCCGTCTGTCATTCAGGTGTTGTGCCAAAAAGTGATTTTCTGCCAGAAAGTGACTGCCGTCCGCGGGAGCGCGCGCAGCCGCTTAAAGCCGCAGCGCCCGGATTACTTTGCGTAGACAGCTACTTCTGTGCAACTGATATAACGTGGAAAGACACCCAAACACATTTATGCCTTTGTTGTAGTGATGGGATTTCCGACTCTTTTTAGAGAACCGGCTCTTTCGGCTCGCCTCACTAAAAAGAGCCGGCTCTTTCGGCTCCGAACCGGCTCTTCAGGTTTTGTTGCTTTAATTAATTTATTATTACAATAATATAAATTATGCAAAAAAGGAATTACTAATGTAAAAAAGTGGTTTTATTTATATATGTTTATATATAAATATATACAGTGGCCCCTAGAGACACGTACAAAGAAGCTAGACAAACTCTAAAACACATTTCTAGCATTAACTGAACTTCCAAAACAGAGCTACCTAGATCACTTAAATTACACAGTTGAAAGCATATGTATATTGTTTGTGTATTTATACACAAGCACTCATATATATTCAAATAATTAAAAAAAAAAAAGTTCATTTACCTCTTACTACCACACACCGGTCGTTGGTACTTGCTGGCTTGTGTAGCCTCTAGGTAACAAAAGCTCAACACTGCGCATAGCATTCTGGAGCACTTCTGTTGTGTTTTGTACATGTTTTGGAGTTTTTACGTGCTTCTGAGGCTACGTCCACACATACACGGGTATTTTTGAAAACAGAGATTTTCCGTTTTCGTTTAAAAAAATAATCCCGTCCACATGTAAATGCAGAAATGAAGGAAAACGCTGCTAGGAGCATGCCAAAGCAACAGGTGCCGATATATTCCTAAATGTGTAGAAATGTTGGCCAATCAGAAGTCTAGAAGCCTCGGTGGGAAATAGTAAACAAAGATGGGGCGTAGAAGCAGAACCGAGTCGTATGTGTGGAGGGACAGTAACTGTGTGTTTATATGTAAGCATTTAAACACTGCAGAGAGTACAATTAACAGTAACAGTATTGTAGAAATTCATTTCACCGAAACAAAAGGTGGCGCACAGTGTGACGTCAAAAAAGGCGCACATTTTTGACGCTGCGTATACTCCGTTTTCCTCATCCACGCGTAAATGCAAAAACAGAGTTTTAGAAAATATCCACCCTGACAGGCATTTTTTAGAAATCTCCGTTTTCAAAAATACCCGGGTACATGTGGATGTAGCCTGAGTTTTTATGTGTTTTGGAGTTTTTACGTGCTTCTGAGTTTTTACGTGTTTTGGAGTATGTACGTTCTTCAGGGTTTGTACGTGTTTTGAAGTTTGTATGTGCTGCTTTGTCTCTAGGGGCCACCGTAAATATACTTTTAGTTAGTCACTCCACATAAAATGTAATAAATAAATCATATAATACTAAAACCAACTAGTCACAGATCAACTTTTAACTATTTAAATTTTCAGCTTTTCCTTTTAAACAAATTTAAAATGAAACAACCCAAAACACTGCAAACCACAGCACAATTAAATATAAATTAAGATATGAAAAAAGAAGATGCATATTCTCTGTCATATGGGCCTGCATGAATAAACTTTCTGAATCCTTTATCATCTGAAACTGAAAATAGTTGTGGATGATTACTATACCTTTTTAATGTGACATTGTTGTCCCTGGCTCTCTTTCTCTGTCTCTCCCTCCCGCTCTGTTCCTCTGCTACTGGGACTGTAACTACCGCCCCTCTGCCCAGCGCAAAGCACAAGGCTCGCGTGCGGAGTGAAGCGGAAAAAAAAGTGCGAGAGAGAGGGTGAGAGAAAGAAAAAAAAACCCACGGCTCGCGATAAGGAGCCGGCTCGCGTCGTTCACTTCAAAGATCCGGCTCTAAGAGCCATTTCGTTCGCGAACGACCCATCACTACTTTGTTGTTAGTCAAAGGTATGCATTTGTGGAACTTTAACGTGTCTTGTAACCGAACTATGACGCTTGACAGAAGGTTGCTTTCAGTGTGTAGCGCAGTCACGAATGACTACACGCATCACGATGGAATAATTAATACCTACAGGTTTAGTATATCTACTCGCGTTGTTCATATTTTTTTTTATAAGACTGTCGAATAGTAGTTAAAACAATAAAGACCTATTGTGCCAGTATCACCATGACTCTTTCTTGTTTGTTCAGAATAACGGCTGAGAACATGCCATTTTAGGGCTACCAAAAATGATTGTGGCCTATAACTTGTGACAGAAACAATATTTCTGCTTCAACCCTGTTGGGTATCATACAGAACGGCTATGTGTGACATATTATATCCCAAACACTCTTCAAGAACTGCTGAATAACTTTTAAAAGAACTTTAATACTGATAATATGTCATTTTCAACCTGCCAAAAAGTGATTGTGGCCTATAACGTATCACTGAAACAATATTTCTGCTTCGAAATAGTTGGGTATCATCAAAAAAGGCTATATGTGACACATTATATCCCAAACAGTCTCTTAGAACTGCTGAATAACTTGTACAGGAACAATAACACTGATAAAATGCCATTTTCAACCTGCCAAAAAGTGATTGTGGCCTATAACTTGTCACTGAAACAATATTTCTGCTTCAAACTTGTTGGGTATCATCCAGAAGGGTTACATGTGACATATTATATCCCAAACACTCTCCAAGGACTGCTGAATAACTTTTAAAAGAACATTAATAGTGATAATATGTCATTTTCAAGCTGCCAAAAAGTCATTGTGGCCTGTAACTTGTCACTAAACCAATATTTCTGCTTCAGACTTATTGGGTATCATACAGAAGGGCTACATGTTACACATTATATCCCAAACAGTCCCTTAGAACTGCCGAATAACTTTTAAAATAACACTGATACCGATAATAGTCATTTTCAAGCTGCCAAAAATTGATTGCCGCCTATATCTTGTCACTGAAACAATATTTTTGCTTCATACTTGTTGGATATCATTCCCAAGGGTTATATGTGACACGTTTTGCTGCAAATTTAAATCAAGCCTTTATTGTTCAGTGCATAAAACGTCAAATTTCAAAAATGTTGTAATTCAAAAATAATACAAAAAAAGGATAATGGCCAAATGGAAACAGGTGGGAAGAGATCTCCTTAAACAAATCAGGAACACTAAGTCATAGGAAAGAGAAAACAAAAGGTAATAAAAACGTCATTCCAATACAGCACTTATTAATTGAAAAGAAAACCAAAAACGAATAACAATTACATCCAATTAAAGAAGGAACCACCAGTTAAACTAAACTAACAAATAGACCAGAAACAGGGGGTATAGTGGAAGCTGAACACCAGTAAACCATGGAACATCATATATATTAATTCTTTGCCTACAGTAACTATAATGCTAACATGTTAGGAAACACAAAATAATTGAATAATCCTACAAACAAATTGCAATCAAAGCTGAACTCTAATGTTGTGAACAACACAGAAACGGCAACACGAACATGAATGAATGAATTAATAAATAAATAAACAAACAATAAATATTATAGGAGACAACGATACAAAACAAAAAAACATTTCAAAAACATAACTTCATATAACCATTCTACTACTACTGTTCCTATGAAGTCATAGATATCTATACGTATGTACATGAACACACATATGTACACACTAAATATACATATGTATATATATACATACATATACTGAGTGGCATTTTCCACATGACACCAGCGATCAGCTCGACGGAGCCTCAGTTTACCTGCATGCATCCTGCTCACCTGTCAGCTGTTTAACACCTGCTGCTGACTCAGGAAGCGCACACACACGTTACCTGGTTATAGTTTCAGCTTTCAGCTGCTGCTCAATATAACATAATGTCGGTGCAATATTGTGCAGAAGTAAATGTATGTTGTTTCCTGAGCGCAGAGCTGATGGAGCAAAAGGAGGAGATGGACGGTGAGAAAAATACAGAGCACCTTATCAGTGGCTGATATCCGGTCACCGGCACACAGCTTTAAAACCTTCACTGAGTTTTAGCCCTCAGAGGTTAAACACTGGACTTAATTCACTGAGGTTCTGTCTGTTGGGTCGCGTTCACTTCACTTAGCGCTGATTAAACTTACGTTTAACAACTGCATAGCTTTACTGAAGTTTAATATCTCACTAGAGCACGTGTTAGACTGAGCCATTTGCTTTTCTTTATTATCTGGCGTTCATATTTGTTGGATGTTTTTTAACTGTTAATTTTGAGTTAAAACTAACACTAAAAATCTTTTTTTACAAGGCGTAAAGAGAGGGCACATATCCACTGAGAGCAGCAGCGCCTGAACAAGCATGATGTTCGTGAATACTGAAGGAGTCCAACGTTTCCAGAAATGTTACATCATCTGTTTTTAATAGCTATTCAACTGTATTCTAAGCACCAGTTGTCTGTTAGCACTTTTACTTTTCATGTTATAACGTGATATAGCTCTACTTTTCTTTTGCCTGGGTGGCAGCTCTATGCTTCCGTACATATGTAATACACAATGTAAATATGATGTGATTCTAGTTTAATCAAATTGAGGGTAGGAGGAAAACCGCTCTAATCCTCGAAGCCCAGTGTCTTAAAACTATTAAACATGTCCTCACCACAACACACCAGAAGAAAATCGTTAGGTCATTAGCAAGACTCTATAGTACTGAATGCTGATGTGGCAATTCAGCCATTTAATTCATGTGTGTTGGACTATGGACATATCAAAAAGTTGCAGTAGACCGACCCTCGAGGAATCAAGCTCGACAAAGCTGCTGTAACATAAAGACTGGCATTCACATAATCCCAGCTAAAAAGAAATTTAGAGTAAACTTACCGCAACATTTTTTCTTTAGGTTAGAGTTGAGTTTTTTCACGTTGAAATGTCGGTTTATTTTGGCTCACACTGAAGACACCGCGTTATATAGCTGTTCTTTCGTACTGCTTTTGAGCAAAACATGCTTTGAAGATGAGGCCAAGGGTGTTCATCCTCTTCAATTCTAGCAGAGACAGTTGCCTCTGCCATGTTTTCCTGTTTCTTCTTTCCATGTGTCTGCTAGTTTGAAAGGCTTAGGCCACTCTGCCCGCTATGGTTCATAACTGGTCGTGTGACTTAAATGTGATTAAAATCAAATATTTAAATTGAAAAAAGCTGCAATCAATGACTTTTTTTTCTTCATTGCTTTAATTCACCCAGAGACAAGTTGTTCCCCCTGATAAGCATCACATTTCCCTCAGTTTAAATAAATAAACTCTTGAGTTTCTTATTGTTTCTTTCTCATCATAGGATTTCTGTTCTTTCTTTTCTCTCTTTTTCTTTTTCCCCCAAAACAGTTCATTTAAGAGAGGCTCTGATATGAATTGTCTTCTGTGCTCAGGGCTGGAGGACAGCTAAGAGTGAATTATACTTACAACAAAGCTGTCTGGATGTAAAATGTTTCGCCGCTAGGTGTCAGTAAACTTCAGTTTTCTTACCCTCCCAGTTCAACTGCATGCCTCTAGCATGGAAATCCAGCTGGTGTGTTTCTACTACTCTGGGGACCAGATCCAGATCCACCCTGGAGTTTTCCCCATCTCAGGAAGGCTCATGTGTTTTAAACTGTCTTTAAAGTGGATGAAACTTTGCTGGACTCTGACATTTAGCAAACAAACTCTTATATAATGCGGAACAGTAATGAAACTGTTTATCAGAGTGAAAGTGGGATTTATTATTATACTGAAGCCCGATATTATTTGGCATACTGTTAACTTATAACCAGCTGTTGTTGTTTAGCTGGCTCTTGTCAGCTGTCCAGAGATCATCTTCCTCAAAGTTAACAGATTGAAATCGGGTCAGCTTTATAGTCTCACTCTGTGAATAAGGAAATAATGTCATTGCAACATGCCAAACTGCAACAATAACATGTTTTCTGCAGTCTTCTTTCAAATGTCTTCTTTCATGTGAAATATAAGCTGAAAAAAATAAAAGGTAAAAAAAACACAAGGACAATTCACATTCATTATCTTATTTTATGCATGATCAATGATGTCCAGACTTAGTTACTTTCATGCTCATTTAAGCAGACCTTTTTTGTTGTTCCTTTAGTCAAAGTCGCAGACATACAGTCTTCAGGCTCCTCCACTTTGACTGTGGTACTGCCTTAAGCCTTCATGTATGAGTAGGAAAATTGGGATTGGACCATTTACTGTCATTGACTATATTATAAAGTTATGGCTTTAAAAGCTGGTTTTCTTCCCTAATTTTCAATAGTAGAAATCACATTCAGTCCATTTGAATTTGAATACATCTGATTTTAACATGGACCTCAGACTTGAACAGAGAGAACGAAGCAAAACAAACAAAAACTTGTTTAAAACTACCTGTACTTCATCACTTAAGTCATCAGCTGCTCTATTTTCTACAACTTTGTCCGCTCCCCCAACGGGACAGTTAAGTTAAAGTAACAGATATGAGGACATCAATGCATACATGTCATGATGCATTGATAGACTGAGCAGTCACAGGCTGAGAGACAGAATTAGCTTTTGAACAGTCCACAGGTGAAACATCTCAGAACTAACTGGATGGGGAGCCACACACTCCAGAGATGAAGAAACACCCACAACCTGTTCCACAACAACTGGTTCGGAAGAATAGAGAACAGGATCAAGCATGCATTGTCGTGGGCCACAAAACTTGACCTGATCAGCCAACACTGCAACGCTTAACCCCAGTCTTTTGGCTAGCTTAACGAAAGAAGCGGCCATCTTGTTACCACTCTCTAGAGAAGCTGAATGAGTTCTCACTGGTTGTGGAGTTGGCTAGGCCACACCGGACGTGTAAAAAGACAAAACAGGTTGGAACATGAAATAGTCACTAGAAGGAGCATTAGCTATAGAACACACAGTCTCGGATGGTTTGTGCTCCTCAGCATGCAGTGATTTATCTAGAGCTGATGGTGGTGGTGTGTGGCTCAGTTCAGGCTGGGAAACCTCAGAATTTACAGGCTGAGGAGTAAAACAGTCCTGCGGGACTACAATGCTAGTAACAGTGTGTATGTGAGTCTGGAGTGGAATGACGGTCCTTTGTTCAGCTAACTCTACAGTTGAGACATCCATATTGGCTAATTCAGGGAAAACACTGTATCACCAGAATCTGATGGCTCAGGAACACAAACATCACTAGTGAAGACAACCGGTGAATAACTTGGCACACAGTTACAAACACACAGTGGCGGAGTTACCTGATTTGGGCAACACAATATCCACGGAGGGCAAAACAGTGTTACTCACAGTGGTGGATAAGTCATGAAGTCCGTGATCAGAAAGCTTGGGCTTAGTGATGGGATTTCCGGCTCTTTTTAGAGAACCGGCTCTTTCGGCTCCCAACTGGCTCTTCAGGTTGTTTTGTTGCTTTAATTAATTTATTATTAACAATAATATAGAATTATGCACAAAAGGAATTATTAATGTGAAAAAAGTGGTTTTATTTATATATGTTTATATATAAATATATGCGGTGGACCCTAGAGACAAAGCACGTACAAACTCCAAAACACATTTCTAGCATTAACTAAACTTCCAAAACAGAGCTACCTAGATCACTTAAATTACACATTGAAAGCATATGTGTATTGTTTGTGTATTTATACACAAGCACTCATATTTATTCAAATAATTCAAAAAAATGTTCATTTACCTGTTACTACCACACACTAAATCCGGTCGTTGGTACTTCCTGGCTTGTGTAGCCACTAGGTAACAAAAGCTCAACACTGCCCCTAGCATCCTGGAGCACTTCTGTTGTGTTTTGTACGTGCTTTGGAGTTTTTACGTGTTTTGGAGTTTAAACGGGTAGCTAACACCTTCTGGTACTCCGGGATCGGCAGCGCTACCCACTCTTGGCAAAGATACTCCACCGTGTAAACTAGGTCCGCTCGGAGCTCAGCGGAGGGGTTGTGAGCTGCTGGATCCATGTTGTGGTCGCGTTCTTCTGTCATGATTAGGCTGTGTGTAGGCAGGAATTGGACCCAAACCCAAACTCACGGGAAACAGGACTGAACTCAAAATACAGCTTTATTGCTCGGACATGGGAGCACACGGGGAACACAGCTGACACAGATAATCATAACGAGACAGGGCAGGAGCAAACACAACATGACGCATAGTGACGGGAGACTGTCAAAGTAAAACAGGACGTCCACAGAGGCGCAGACAGAAGGGGGAGAGAGAACACGGGGAGAGCACAGACATAACGGGCTGGGGAAAACATGGAACAAAACACGAGGAGGAGAAACGAGGCATGTGGACTCACAGATACGTGGAGTTTAGACGAACTTGCTCTTGCTCACGCTCTTTGTTACAATGCAGCTGTATGATGAAAGGGCAGAGAACATCCCTTGTTGTCTTCCTCAGCGTCTAATGCAGAGATCTTCCTTAAACTTCTGTGGTTATTGCTGTAGTTCTGGAATCTTCTCGTGATGACTAGCAGGACCCCAAGTTGCACGACCCTTGACCTCAACCACTACCTGGGCTGTCAGCTATGCCTGGAGTGGTCCCTGCTGCTTGCTGGTTCTCTGAAAGAAAAAGAAAAAAACTTCTCATCTAGTCTCAGTCTGGAGTTCCCCCTTTGGGAATCCTCCTTTTCTGGAAGGAAAAAACAAAACAAAACTTTGGAACCATTTGGAAAGCAGATCAGCCACCATCAAACCATATTTTCTTTTCAGTAAACTTTCCTTATGGGAAAACCTTATCTGAACATGGATGTAACCCCCTGTAAAGTTCACATATGCAAACAACTGTAGGTCACAGGAGTAATAAGACATCCAGCACTACAGACACAAGTTCTTATCTGCATGGATTTCCAAAATCATTAAAACACTGGTAAATGGCCTGTATTTGTATAGCACTTTTCTAGTCCCTAATAGGGATGGGTATCGAAAACTGGTTCTTGTTGAGAACCGGTTCCCACTGTTTCAATTCCTTGGAATTGTTTGCCATTTTTACAAACGATTCCCTTATCGATTCCAGTCGCCCCGAATGACGTCACCACGTTGCGGAGCGTCATTTACCTGGCAGGAAACATGGCGGCTCAAACGCTCAAAAGTTTGGTTATACTTTACAAGAACGGATAAGATAAGATAAGATAAGATAAGATAACCTTTATTAGTCCCACACGTGGGAAATTTGTTTTGTCACAGCAGGAAGTGGACAGTGCAAAAGTTATGAAGCAAAAATTAGAATAAAATAAAATAAGAATAAATACAGTACACAACTGTACAGAATAGAATAAAATAAAATATTATATACAGTAGAATAAAATAGAATAAAATATGCAAAAAGATAAAAATAGAATAGAAGTGCTATATACAACTCAGTAAAGATACAACGATGCCAGAAAAGATTATTGCACATTAGTGTTATTGCACATGTGTGGATGTGTGTGTTTGATCAGTTAAAGTCTTTGTTGTGGAGTCTGACAGCAGTGGGGAGGAAAGACCTGCGAAATCTCTCCGTCCCACACCGTGGGTGCCGCAGTCTCCCACTGAAGGAGCTGCTCAGTGCTGTCACAGTCTCATGCATGGGGTGGGAGATGTTGTCCAACAGGGATGACAGCTTAGCCACCATTCTCCTGTCACTCACCACCTCCACTGGGTCCAGAGGGCATCCTAGAACAGAGCTGGCCCTTCGGATCAGCCTGTTCAGTCTCTTCCTGTCCCCAGAAGAGATGCTGCCACCCCAGCAGACCACACCATAAAAGATGGCTGAGGCCACCACAGAGTCATAGAAGGTCTTCAGGAGTGGGCCCTCCACTCCAAACGACCTGAGTCTCCGCAGCAGGTACAGCCTGCTCTGCCCTTTCCTGTAGAGGGCGTCTGAGTTATGAGTCCAGTCCAGTTTGCTGTTCAGATGAACACCAAGGTACCTGTAGCTGTCCACAGCCTCAATGTCCATACCTTGGATGTTCAGTGGTTGCAGTAGAGGATGTTTGTGCCTGCGGAAGTCTACCACCAGCTCCTTGGTTTTACTGGCATTGATCTGGAGGTAGTTCAGCTGGCACCAGTCCACAAAGTCCTGAGTCAGTCCTCTGTACTCCTTGTCGTCCCCATCAGTGATGAGGCCGACTATAGCAGAGTCATCAGAGAACTTCTGCAGGAAGCACTGGGTGGAGTTGTGGGAGAAGTCTGCAGTGTAGATGGTGAAGAGGAACGGAGCCAGAACCGTTCCCTGTGGGGCCCCCGTACTGCAGACGACCCTGTCCGACACACAGCCCTGAGTCCTCACATACTGTGGTCGGTCGGTGAGGTAGTCCAAAATCCAGGTAGTGAGGTGATGGTCCACTCCTGAGTTCTCCAGCTTGTCCTTCAGAACCGAGGGAAGAATAGTGTTGAAGGCACTGGAGAAATCAAAGAACATGATTCTCACAGTGCTTCCAGCGGTCTCCAGGTGAGCGAGGGAGCGATGTAGGAGGTGAATGATGGCATCATCCGCTCCAATGCCAGGCTGGTAGGCAAACTGAAGTGGGTCCAGTGATGTGCTCACAAGGCGCCGAAGCTGAGCCAGGACCAGCTGCTCCAGGGTCTTCATCAGGTGGGATGTCAGAGCCACCGGCCTGTAGCTGTTGAGGTCCTTGGGGCATGAAGTCTTTGGCACTGGTACAACACAGGAGGTTTTCCAGAGCTGTGGGACTCTTCCCAGCCTCAGGCTCAGGTTGAAGAGGTGCTCCATCACCCCACACAGTTGGTCCGCGCAGGACCTGACGACCCTCGAGCTGATGTCATCTGGGCCCGCTGCCTTCTTGGCTTTAATCCTCCTCAGTTCCCTCCTAACCTGGGTGGTTGAGAGAGACAGGCCTTGTGTTGAGTGTGTATTGGATGCTGTTGTTGGGGGTGGGGAGGAGTGAGCAGGGTGAATAGAGGAGGTGTGAAGTGTCTGAGGTGTCAGAGGTGTCAGAGGATGACAACAGGGCAACTTGCAATACTTGCAAAGTAGATATTTCATTTAAGGAAGGAAACACTACGAATATGCAAAAGCATTTGCTCACAAAACACACGATAACCTTAAATGAATGTCGTGTTTTTAATTCCGCTCCGGACTCGTGAATCTCAACCCAGCAGCAGCGGTAACGTTTGCACGTCCTCTCCCGTTAATGCGGCAGGTAAATAATCAACTAACGGTGCATGTTATGTTAGCACGATCTGCCTTATTACAAAACCTGCCATTACTGTGCGCTGCATTTAGGTGACCATGATGAGAGAGACAGAGTCTGGCTGGCTCAGATGCTGGCAGTTCTCGCTGCAGTCTACCGGTAGCGTCTCCTTTCAGGCCAGGATAGACGAATGTCACCGAGCAGTGACTAAGTTTGTGGTAAAAGGCTTGCACCCATTTGCCACAGCAGATGCCCCCGATTTTCGGTAAGTTATATTTTCTTGTGTAATTGCTACAGAATAATTTATGTTATACTTTGTTATTGCTACAGAAGAATATTTATTTTATTGTTTTACATTTACAATTTTTTTTCCCGGGGACCCCGTGACACCACTTTGAAGAGCCATAGGCTGTGGATCTCTTAAGATCTCACTGTTGGGTTTGTAAGGCCATGTTACTCCTAAATTTCTATCTTGTTCAAAGAGAAGATGTAAAACAAAGTTCTAAGCTAATCGACCTTAGTGTTCTCCTTTTTTTTAAAAAAAGAATCGATAAAAGAATCGATAAAGAATCGATAAAGAATCGAATCGTTAAACAGAATCGAAAATGGAATCGGAATCGTGAAAATCTTATCAATACCCATCCCTAGTCCCTAAGGACCCCAAAGCGCTTTACATATCCAGACATCCACCCATTCACACACACATTCACACACTGGTGATGGCAAGCTACAATGTAGCCACAGCCACCCTGGGGCGCACTGACAGAGGGGAGGCTGCTGGACACTGGTGCCACCGGGCCCTCTGACCACCACCAGGCAACGGGTGAAGTGTCTTGCCCAAGGACACAACAACCGAGACTGTCCAAGCCGATTACAAGGCAAACTCCCAACTCTTGAGCCACAATCGCCCCATAATATGTTAATTCCCTAATATGCCCAAATCATTCATCATCCTATGTGTTTATTCAAAACGACTATAAATGGTGACTGGTCATAAGTAAGTCACACACTTGTTTTAACACTACGAGCTCAATAGCTTGAGATGAATAATGATATGATAATGAGCCCAACACTAAGATGTTCTTCAATCTCTGCACGTCTGGCTTTATTTTCACTCATGCCTGTCCGTGTGATGCCAAATCTTCCACAAGGACCTTCAGAGAAAAAATCATTCGTCAGTGGAGTGTCCTGGAGGTCAGGCCTGGATCAACAGATCCCAGACTTGCTGCTGTAAATCATGTGGTCAGCCATCTGCTGTGAAAGGACTGATACTGGTTTCAATACCATATATGTTTCACATTGTATGCACATTTTCCCCACGGTAACAATTGGCGTTTTCCAACAATACAATGTGATACCATAACCAACAAGCAGCCAGTAAAACCAGTTTCCTTCACACAAAAATCAGTAACACAGAAAAGTGGCAGCTAAAGGGTTGAGTCTGCAGGGCCCACACGCAATCATGTGAACCTACAGTCTCCCCCCTCCCTGGTCTCTGTCATCCTTCTGCTCCTGCAAAAATACAGATACATCCACCCTTTTTACTGCTACAGTGAATTAGGCATTTTAAGTGACTAATCTTAAAATAGGTCCAGTCTTTAATTTCAATTTTAAGTCAGTCAAAACTTCAGTCCACATCATCAGTCTAATCACAGTCCAGTCACATGCATTCATACAAGTTAGTGCTAATAGTGGAAACCCCCGCAGCACATTTAAGTATCCACTAACAGCAATATAACATCATCTAAATAATAATAATAATGATAATTCTTTATGATTTGGGAATGGATTAAATCGCTGCAATCCTTTTTCACAGGGACTTACCAGCTGATCGTGTCCCACAAAGGTGAATTTCTCCAAAGCCCATTGTAATCTGGAGAAGCTTAGCTTGCATTTGCTCTCAATAAAATATTCTATAGTGCTTTTAATTCCAATCTTGCAGGCCTCAATCACTTGTGTTGCTCAGTCAGCAGAAAGCATGTCACAATTCACTGTATTAGCAGCTACATTTATTATCTGATCACTGGTTGGAAACACCAGCCTCTTTTTTCCCTTTCACAAAAGTTAACCTGTTGTCCTGCAACTTGGAGAGTAAATTGTCAGCAGTGGATAAACTCAGCATTTGATAACAAGTTTCTGTTAAGTATTCCCTGTTTTAACATTAATGAGAGACATGGGCATGTTCATTAGTCTGATCTTCATTGCACGTGTGTGTGTTAGTGGGCGGATTAATGCACTCTCTGCTTGTATGTGTGTGTGTGCATTCTTTTACCTTTTGTTGCGATACTACGGAAACTTTCTCAACCTCCACAAGTCAGTTGGCCCCAATTTTCATGTGCTCTCACATTAACAAAAACAGCCTTCATTTTTCCTCCATGCTCTCTTCCTACTTCTCACAGCTTCTGTCTGCTCTCCCACATCTGCAGCAGTTCACAGTTGTGGAATATCAGAGCCCCATCATTTTTTCAGTGTCTTCCTTTGTCATTTCACCTCCAAGTGTGGCAAATATCAAACTCAGACAGTCTTACCAAGTCCATTCACACACAGTGACGTTGCGGGTGAACCTCGCAGCTTGTGATTGGGAAAGCATTTTTCCATCTGTGATGTATTTGTACATGCTGCTGAACCTTGTAAGGTCAATGGCAGTGTTGCTGTCTGTTCATCTGGTGCTGACTCTTGTTGCTGATGCTGTCATTAATTAATAATGTAGAACTTAAGGCCCTTTGCATTTGAATACCTCTGATTTTAACATGGACCTCAAACTTGCACAGAGAGACAAAAACCAAAGAAACAAAAAAGTTCAGTGTCAAACTAGCTTTAATTTCATGAATCTGTAGCAATGAAACACGATTTATCACTCAGTGTAAAAACCCACAAAGTGGGTGAAAAATGAGCTCTAAGTACCTACACCACACATTACCTTCAAAAGAAAAAAGAGAAATCATCAGGACTCTAGTCCTTATTTTCATGAGTTCACTCCAGCTAAGCTAATGAAACAAACAAAAAATGTCAGTATTGCCAAAATTTAAACTTGCTCAAGTCAAATAATATTATTAAATAAGAAATGAATCTATACGAGGCAATACAAAAACTCACAAACCTACATGCTTCCATATTTTTAAATATGTGTCTCTTGTTTTGTTTTACTTTTTGTATACCTGCCGAGATGGATGTATTGTTTTAAGCAGATAGCTGGTGATTTTCACAAAACACAAAAACATGAATGAAACCACAGAACACATAAAAACCCTTTAAAATATAACATGAAGAAAGCTGAACGCTACAATAACAAAAGTAGACAAATGTGTCAACACAGAAGAAAATACAAGTCAAAAACGAAGATCACAACAGTAACTATGGCAACATCAGAGCAAACTTTACCCACCACCTGCTCTGCTTAGTAGAGTGACTGTGACTTTGTCTGCGCCTCCAAAGTGACAGTCAAGTTAAAGTGTCAGATACGAGGACATCCAGCTGATGTTTGAGGTTCACAATGCAAATTTATATCAGGTAAGGTTTGGTACTGTTATGGTCTCATTTATGGTTGTTACAATTATCATACAGTAGAAGTAGAAACAGGACATAAACAGTACAATGTTTTGTTGTCCACCCTGAATTTCTCAAGCAGATCTCTGAGTCTCCTCAGTTTCTTGTTTACCATCTGTGTAAGTCAGCAGAGGTTGCTGTCACAATGAAACAGAACTATGGATCCTAATAAACTGCACACAGACAAAGCCTGTGCAGTGACGTCCACAGAAGGACAGTGTCTAAAGTGTTGAAAGCCACTTTGCAAAACAAAACAAGAGACTAGAGCCTATCAGGAAAACTAGTGAGTGGACCTCTGATTAAAGAATTTCTACCAAACTACAACTGCAGCTGAACAAATGAGCTGTTGGTGGAACTTTACACTCTGAAATATTGAAAGATGTAAAGGATGAGACAGCTCAGCACAGCATGTTATTAACTTCACACATGAAGTGGTTCAGTCCAGTCAGACTTCAGTTTTGCAGCCACCGTCCACATCCTGCTTCTTTGACTGGTCGTCATCGTAACTCTGGACTTTCCTCCAACAAATCCTGAAGTCTGTCAGTCCTTCTGACAGCATGAGGCCTGACAGCTGGACAAAATGTGCAGATGATGAAAAACATGAAGCATAGTTTGAACTTGTGTCAAGTTTGTGTTGGTGACTGAACTGCTGACCTGCTGTGAAACCTGCTGCTGGATCTCTGTGCTGTGCATGTCTGCCTCTGACTGAAGCTTCATTTTCACCACTGTTTGCTTTGTCACTGCTAAAAATGAACAACATATAACAACACAAACATTAGTATTTTACATGATGACAGGGTCTTACAGTGTTTGCATTCTGGACCTCACCTGTGAAACAGAAAAAACGGTTCTTACTGCCACACATAACATCATCCCATTCCCCTGTCGTTAAATAAAGAGCTCCACAGTTCTCAAATACGTTTTGATTATCAGGCTGAGAAGGCATCCAGTTAGTGAATGTGGAGGTTGTGTTGTCAGACCAGGAGACCCAGGGATCGGTGTAGAGACCAATCCACACATACTGAACCCCTGATCCATTCAAAGTGAGCGTGATGTTGGATTTCTCCTCGTTGCTTCTTATACTGGTCAGGTCTGTGTGGTATGTCCTGCAGTACGACTGAGCCGCTGACCAGGAGCGACTCTCATTCACTAAGATGTAACTTGTACTGCTGGCTGTGAAAGGTTAAAAAAAGGATTAATTTTGAAACATGCCTAGTCTCATAAAATTGCAGAGATAACTAGGGCAACAAATCTTTTTTCCTACCATTGTAACACAGGAAAGGGTAAGAATCTCCACAGGGTCTATCATTCATTTCTGTTTGTCCCTGAATAGCCACACAGTATTCCTGTGCCTTTTCATTGTTTGGTTGGCCGTTAGCCCAGATCAAAAATTCATGTGTAAAGCTAAAATAAATATTCTTGTTGTCCATGGACCACTTCCAGCTGTAACGATCATTATAGAGACCTATCCAAGCCCAATCTTTAACCCTTGGTGACATTGAGAAAAGCAGCTGGTTGATGTCGCTGTTGTAGATAGTGACCAAGTCAGTGAAGTTTGCTCTGCAGTAACTCTGAGCTTTTCTCCAGCTCAGCGTCTGGTTCACAAAGTGGTGTTCTTTGAGGTTGGGAGGAATAGTGGAAAGTCCTCCTGAGAAAAAAAAAATAAAAACATTATTGTTGAAACTGGGCTGTTGGACGAATCACTGAAAAAGACAAATTTACAAAATTAAAAATAAAAACCACTGAAATAGTCATACTGTATGGAGGGTAACATGAGGGAGGAAGTAATCACTTATTATAGTATTTAAGTTGAAATTTCAGGTACTTCAGGTATTTTACTTTAAGTCCTTTGATTTTTTTTTCACAGATTCTGATTTTTTTAATTTTATTTTTTTTAAACAGGTCTGTTACTTTAGGTTTAACTTATTTGAGATAAGTTTGTATTTCATATCACTGCACGCCTTCAAACATCCAACATTTTTTTTAGTCTAAATGAAGGGGGAGAAAACAAAAAGAAAGTCCAACTGGTGAATCTATCACCCAGATACTTCCCATTCAAGAGGCCACCCATGGCTCCCACACTCACACCACCATCTATCTTTGCTGGGGGCTCAGGAAAGTCCAGCCAGCCACCTGCTCAACTGCCTGTGGCTTACTTCAGCAATAAAGCTGCCTCCTTTAGTTCAACCTTGTGTTTTGAGCCTTGCATTTGGGACTTTTCTCGTAGTCTTTTCCCTTAACAGTCACAGTCTCTACAAGTAAAATCCTTACTCTCACACTCAATGCTGCTGTGAGACAATGTTTAAACACTATGTCGAAGCCCAACAGTTTGCACCTGCACCCAGCTAGTCAGAAGCACTCGTGATGGTAAATGTTTACTCGGGCCGCCAAGAATCCAATTTAATTCTTATCCACATATTTGATTTGGCGGTGATTTTAAGTCAGCTGCCGTTCCTGATCCATTTTATCTGGGCTTGGGACTGTCACAAGGAAAACACTGGCTTGTTGTTAATAGTAATAAAAAGAATGACGAGGAAAAGAAGCAGAAAAAAAAGATTCATCTCCATAGTCAGGAAAATATTGTTTTAGTGCTTAAAATATCAAAAATGGTTTAATTAAATAGATATCAAATAATTAGCGAGAGAAAGTCATTCAACAAATCAAAATCCAAACATTAAAAAAGGAACTTTTTTAACTCAAAGTTAATGCAGGTATTGTGGTACGAGGAGGTAAAGATTTTCTCTATAGATGTGATTGGCAGAAGTACATTTTAAACAACCATTACATGCAGTACGGTTACCCAACTGACCTCAGTCAGTGTCAGTGTGTTTATAAGCTATTTTTCAAATGTTTAAGATATTAATAATACTGACCTGAGAGCAGCAGGATGAGCAATAAACAGGTTTCTTCCATTCTGTTCTTCTGTAAAACAGATGTAGTCATCATGATTATTATTGTACCATATTTATTATCATCCATATTTACCATTTAAGGTTTGTTATCCCAGGTTGAATAAGTATAAAGTTTGGTGTGTGTGTATATCCAAGTAATTATATCCAATTTAGGATATTTAAATCTAATTATATCTATTGTGTCTTTAAAAATCGCTTAAATCATCATTATAAGTTTTATCATTAATAAATTAATGATCTATAACTTACCTGACAGTTTATCTTTTTATCTGTTGACTGTTCGTTTTTTTCATGAGAGAACCCAAATATGCTCAGATTACAATTTATTATCAGATGTTTAGAATTACAAATTAGTTTTACATGGCACCATGGACTTGCATCTCTCTGGCTCAGAGACAAAGGCTGCTGCACCCAGGCAGTAAGCACTTTTATTGCAGGTGGTAAAACCAGAATGTTAACATGATTGGTCAAAAGTTGGAGGGAAGCATTAAGATCACTCACGTTTCGTCTCCTGCACCTTTCGAACATCTCCCTATAAGGAGATGCCAGTTCTGACATCACGATGGCCACCATCTCTTTGCCTCTGCTCAGTTCTGTAGAGAGAGAAGGGGCCATGCCCTAACACCTGATTTATTGCTGTTTTTTCTGTGGGAGAGTCAGCCTTACTTCTGGTGCCCCAGACGGCTGTAACAACCTGAATCCAAAACTATTCTACAATACATATCCGTGTGCAGTAAAGGACAAATCATAGATGTGTGATTTACATTATGAGGTAAAAATAAATCACAACATGACTGAAGCTGACTTTAGTCTTGATCTTCTAATGTAATTTAATGTTAAAGGACATCAGAAGGGACATCAGAACTTATAGAAAGTGGAGACGTGTGTTCATGGTAAAAAAAAAAAAGTGTTTTAATGAATGCTGATTAATAAAATTGTTGCATTCATGAAGTTAAGCAAATACTGTAAAGACCTTTTCATCTAAATTACTGTACTATTATTGTATGTTCTGAGCTTTGATCACAGTCAAAACCAGTTTACTGATTATCACTTTACCTGCTCTAGTTCAAGACATTACAAAAAATTGCTGGAAATGAAAATGTTTCAGTTGAATGCTTCAAACTGAATACTGTAAGGGCCTTTTTGTCAAAGAGAAGAGCGGGTGCCTCAAAATGGCCATAAAAGACCTGGAAGATCATCTGAGGAAAACTTACTCTGAGGATCCGAGTGACATGCCACCTGTCCAGGCACCTGAACACCAAATGGACATAAGGCCACCCACATGGAGTGAAGTGGAGAAGGTAGTGAAGCAGGCAAGAGTAGCATCGGCCCCAGGACCTAATGGCCTTTCATGTAGGCTATATAAAAACACCCCACGAGTCCTCAAATTCCAGTGGAAGCTGATGAAGGAAGTATGACAGAAAGGAGTGATTCCAAAGGCTTGGCGAAGAGCAGGAGGTATTCTGATCTCTAAAGAGAAGAAGTCCTCATCCATCAGCCAGTTTTGTCAGATCAGCCTGCTAAACGTAGAGGGAAAGATCTTCTTCAGTGTCTTCGCCCAAAGACTATCTACTTTCCTGCAAAGAAACAACTATGTTGACACATCAATGCAGAAGGCCGGCATCCAGGGATCCAAGATGTCTGGAGCATGCCAGCGTCATCTGGAACCAGATTCAAACTGCCAAGAACAAACAAAGAGACCTTCATGTGGTCTTTTTAGACCTTGCCAACACCTTTGGGTCAGTTCCGCACGAGATCTTGTCGATGGCCTTCAACTATTTCAGGTACCAAACCACATCACAGGTTCAATACCTACTTTCAGGATTTACAGTTTTGTGTAACAGCTGAGAAAACCACCACAGTCTGGCAGCACCTGGGAACTGGAGTTATGGCAGTCTGAATTCATCAAACCACCTGAAGAGATCAGAAGACCAAAGCCTGAATTCATCAAACCACCTGAGGAGATCAGAAGACCAAAGCCTGAATTCATCAAACCACCTGAGGAGATCAGAAGACCAAAGCCTGAATTCATCAAACCACCTGAGGAGATCAGAAGACCAAAGCCTGAATTCATCAAACCACCTGAGGAGATCAGAAGACCAAAGCCTGAATTCATCAAACCACCTGAGGAGATCAGAAGACCAAAGCCTGAATGCATCAGGCTTTCCCCTCTGGCATTTATTATAAGATAAGATAAGATAAGATAAGATGACCTTTATTAGTCCCACACGTGGGAAATTTGTTTTGTCACAGCAGGAAGTGGACAGTGCAAAAGTTATGAAGGAGTCTCCCTTCTCTATTTACTGTGGACTCTATGGCATTAGAGTTGGGCATGCGGGCATCTACGTGGGTAGTGGGAGATGAGAGACTCAAGAATGGCCTTCGTCCATCTCCCAGAGCCTACATGGATGACATGACCATCATTACAACAAGAATGGAGTTTAAGCCAAGTAAATCTTGCAGCAGCTCCATCATAAAAGGAAAACTGACAGCCGAGCAATTCTATATCAGTGGAGAACCAATTCCATCAGTCTTAGAGAAGCCCATAAAGAGCCTGGGACAGTGGTATAATGCAGACCTCAATGATGCGTGGCAACTAGAACAACTAAGGCAGAACTTGGCTGATGACCTGAAGCGGATTAACAACACTGCACTCCCAGGGAAACTGAAGCTCTGGTGCTTCCAGTTTTGTTACCCAGACTACTGTGGCCGCTGACAATGTACAAGGTCTCACTCAATCATACCAAGGCTAGTGAGCTCCTACATTAACGGTGTGTTCACACCGAATGCGATAGACGCGACCAAAACACACCAGACACCCTTAGCTTGACGCGTGCACATTTGCACCTCGACGCGTCTCTAACATGAACTATTGATGCGCGTGAAGTGGAAATGTGGGAGGAAGTAGTGCCAGATGGTATGTTTTCAAGATGGCAGCTGTCAATCTAGCGTTTGAAGAGAGAGTCTCCCTTCTCTATTTACTGTGGACTCTATTTACCACTGTCTTTCCCTCGCTCAGTTTGAGGACCTGCTGTCCCGCGTCGGTCCCAGGATCGCCCGCCTAGACACCAACTACAGGCGCTCAATCCCACCTGCAGAGCGCCTGTCCATCTGCCTGAGGTTAGTAAAAGTGTTTAATACGGTAGTCCTTTATTGATACCTGTGCTAATATATGCTAAATTATCAGTTTATACACTGCTAATATGGATGTGGTATGCTATCGGTGTTTACTGATAGCAAACTGCGGTATGGAGACAACTGTTTATAATATTTCTAGTGATACTCGAAAGGTCTTGTTGTGATGATAGCATGGCTGTGGTGTCATATGTAGTATGAGGACCACTGTGGGTAATCTTTGTAGTGATACTCACTCCTTTTTTTTATTTAGACCTGGTTTAATTCTGGTATATAACCAGCTGAATATTTGTATATAATCCCTGCAGCTGTCAGACTCTATAACAGGAATCACCAGTCTTTTCAAAACTGAGAGCTAGATAAAATTGTGAACAGTTTGGTTCATTTTTAGCTTTATGGTAATAGCAGTTCTATCTTGATAAGCTATGTCTTATCACAGGTTAATTTTTCAAAAATATTAACAATGATTTAAGAAGGGAAAGGGCAACATGTCAACATCCAACTCTTTATTTCTATTAATGTCTTACTTCATTCCTACCTGAGAAACATGTTTAGGAATTATGAATGATTGGCACACTGTAGTGGTAAAAGTTGCTACCAATCAAATTATGATGTGGTAAAGTTAAAACAAAACACAACTGACTGTTTTATATTATATCTAATATATATTATGTAATTATTCTTATAATTACAAAATGTTTTATGTAAGA
>NW_027051915.1:0-35735 GCF_036321145.2 Pelmatolapia mariae
GGAAATTTAAAAATTTACATTAAAAATAAGACAACAGAATACTTGATGTTCAAAGTTGTTGATGAAGTTGTTTCATTGTTTCTTTAGATGTGCTGTTGATCCTGTGAATGACAGAAAGAAAATTCTGAATTGGCTCGATGTGAGTTCTTGTACATTGTTTCTTCCTCTTCCAATAGCTATAGCTATGTTTTAACTAACCATTGCTAATCCAAGCAATCCACTCCAGTCCTTTTCCAGCAGCCTGCCTGATCCAAGCAGCACTAATATCACCCCAAACCCTGAGTAAGTACAGGTCAGTCTGTGGGAATCTCCAGGCCTTTTAACCACGGGTTCAGACTCAGTCAGAGTTTGACCCTCAGAATGAGTCAGTGTTTTTTTTTTTTTTTTTCTTTATAATTTTTTATTTTTCCATTGACATTCAGAAACAGACATTCACAGCGTATACATCACGTGAGGGTACTTCTTACATCTGTTGTCTGCCCTTATTGCCAAAATAGTATTTTAGTTTATATCCAGGTTATAAGAAGAGAAACAAAAAAACAAAAAAAAACTTACAGCCATAGCAACAGTTGAAACAAACAGGCAAGAAAAAGAAAAAAAGCAAAAAAAAAACAAAAACAAAAAAAAAACTATGTACTGATAGGGAGTGATCTTACTCTTGGATACTCTCATACATCATAACTACTGGTTTGTGAAAATAAAATCTGGCCTATGAGGCGTGACATATTTGATCCAGTTTTCCCAATATGATGTAAATTTATCCAATTTGTGATTAACAAAAGCTGTTATCTTTTCCATTTTATAGATGTCCATTGTGATGTCCATCCATATATTATAGTTGGCTCTCCGGTGATAACCATTTTCTGGTAATGCCGTTTTTACAGGCCATCAGCAAAATATCTACTAAATGTTTATCACTTTTCGGCCATTCCTGAGGTACGTGTCCAAAAAACATAGTCTTACTCTCAAAGGGTATTTCACATTTGAAGATATACTGTAGAGCGTTGTGTATTTCTCTCCAATAGTCCCTCAAAACAGAGCAATCCCAAAAAATATGATAGTGGTTTGCACTTTGGTTTCCACAGTTTCTCCAGCAGACAGGGGAGTTATTGTCATAGTGAGACTTCTGGGAGGGTGTTATAAAGTACCTAATTAGGCTCTTCCAGCCGAATTCCCTCCATTTTTGGGAGCTTATACACTTCCATTGATACCTCCATATTGCCATCCATTCTTCCTCAGATATACTTATCCCTCCTTCTTTCTCCCATTTTATTTTAATATATGAAGTTGAGTGTGATGTCAAGTCCAAAAGGCCCTTATACAAACATGAAACAATTCTATCAATAGTTCTGAATTATAGCTTTTTATAAACAAATCGATCAAACGTGTGCCTGTCTTTGTTGCATTTTTCATCTTCGTATCAACATAATGCCGTAGCTGCAGATATCGATAGAGATCCTGTTTTTCTAATAAATATGTTCTTTTAAGCGTTTCGAAACTGAGCAATTTTCCATCTTTCATTATACTACATAAATCTGTTATACCCTTAGCTATCCAATCTTTGAATCTAGAGTCCAATTTATTAGGCATGAAATCTGAGTCATAAGCACACCATTTAAGAGCTATAATGTTGGCCTCTAGTTTATGTTCCTTTATAACAGTTTTCCCATGTTTTAAGGGTCCGTTTCACCCATGGGTTATCAATGTTGTTTATGTAAGTTTGTAAATTATTATCAGCTAAAATTGCCTGAATGGGAATGGGCAACATTTTTTCCTCAAGATTTTTCCATTGGGCAGTGTATGACGGGTTACACCAGCATATCACTGCTCTCATCTGCACTGCAAAATAGTAATATCTGAGATAAGGCAAGCCCCATCCTCCTTTTGCTTAGCCAGCTGTAAAGTTTTGAGGCGAACCCTTGGTCTTTTACCTTGCCATATATACCTAGATAACATTTTATCCCACTCGTTAAACTGATTTTGGTTAATCTCTATTGGTAGGGTTTGAAATAAATATAGAAATCTTGGCATTATATTCATTTTAATAGAGTCAATTCTTGAACTGAGGTTAACGAAAGGAATTAAATTCCATCTTGCTATGTCATCCTTTATTTTTTTGTGTAACGGTAAATAATTCTGTTCAAATAATTTTGTAAAATCTTTCGATAGGTTGATGCCTAGGTATTTAAACGACTGTTTGCCATGCCAAGGGGTAACTACTTCTTATTTCTTCTGGTGGGGCTATAATTATATGAGAGTAGCTGGGTTTTGCCTATATTGATTTTGTACCCAGATAATTGGCCGTATTGTTCAAATGAGTGCATCAATTTAGGTAAGGAGTACGTTGGGTGTCCAAGATAAACCAGAATATCATCCGCGTAACTTTGGCTGTAAATGTATATTTAAATCCCCTCCACAGATCAAAAGACCTTCTGTTTCTGTTACCATAATATTAATGATTTTTTGGAAAAAACTAATATCACTCCCTGGGGGGGCATAAACGTTCAAAAGGGTAATTGGATTCCCATCTATCTTTCCTTTTACTAAAATAAATCTGCCTTCTTTATCACCCATTTCGGATACTTTTTCAAAATTTAATTTGCTTGAAATAAGGATTGCAACTCCTCTCCTATGTCCTGATTTGTATGAAGAAAAGAACAAGTTAGTGAAGCCCATTCTCTTTAATTTTACGTGCTCCTTATCTGACAAGTGGGTCTCCTGTAAGTAGACTATATGGGCTTGTTCTGCCCTTACTTTAGATAGGATTTTGCTACGTTTAATCGGGTTTAACAGCCCATTAACATTAAAAGAAATAAATTTTACTTTGTCACTAGCCATGCATATTAACTATGTGTCCACAAAATAAACAAAATAAAACTTAGTAGATCTACTCCCTGAACAAACAAAAACATCGATCCTGGGCAGCAAATAAAGAAATAAAACTGTGATTCCAAGGCTGGGGTCTCTAACAAATGACCCTGGGCTGAGCTAGAGATAACATCTAGCTGTGAGGGAAAACCTCTCCCACCTATGGGCTGAGGGCCCCCACCATGGCACTTAAAGAAGAAGGGAAAAAAGTCTCTGTTCATTAAGCAGAGAGTGTGTCCTTATGCATCCCTCGCTTACATATATATATATATATATATATATTCTCACCCAAGTGGGGTAGCGGTATGTGCATATATTTTGAAGTGAACGTAACACCGCATGTTTTGAATTCGGATTAATTTTACCTCACTTTAGAAGTCAGTCAGTGCTTATAACTCCTCTGAAGAGGGTGTGACCTGTCTTCTGAAGGCACGCAGTCTCTCCCTGATGTTTTTCTCTCGCTCCTTATCTGTCCCTCGCCGGTTCGGCCCTCCGCTGTTTCCCAAGCGGTGCGGGACAGCTGCTCAGCCAGACTCTCCTTCGGTATAAAGACGCTGACTGGTAATCCTCTGTCCTTCATGTCTATGGTCGCCTCCTCCGCTGTCTGATATAGACGTGTTCCATCCTCGTAAAACACCCGTAGTTTAGCCGGGAACGGGGTGTGGAAGCGGATATTTTTCTGCTTTAACACCCGCTTCGCCTCCGCATATTCCTTCCTCTTTTGCAGTACTGCTGAAGGGTAATCCTGGTCAAAATATATTAGCCTCCGTTCAGAAAAACCTTCTTTTCCCAAGCTCTGCGTAATGTCTCTTCTTTAACCTTATAGCGGAGGAATTTGACTATTATTGACCGCGGTTTATCTTGCCTGTCTCCAGCGGGTCTTGGTGCCAGCGCCCGGTGCGCCCTCTCAATGTCGAGCTCCGCGGTAGGGTTTATCTCCAGCGTGTCCCGCAGTAATTTTTCCACAAAGTCCATCATAGACGACCCCTCGGCTCCTTCAGGAACATTATATATCCTTAAATTCTCCCGTCGGGATCTTCCTTCATGGTCGAGTAGCTTGTTTTCTTGTTGGTGCATGACTTTTATCACCTTATTCAGCACCTGCTCCAGATTTTGAACGCGGTCTTCCACTTTTTCTATTCGTACCTCTGCCTCCGCTATTTTTTGGTTAACGCTGATAATCTCTGATTTAATATCGTTCAGTTGTTCTTTTGTGTCTTTTCGGAAATCCCGAATCTCCTCCAAAACTTTTGCCAGGCTTGCGGCGGCACATGAAGGAGCTGGGTTAGCTTTAGCTTCGCCATGTTGTCCCTTCGTAGGGGAGCTGTTCTCCGAGTTTTCTGCATTTGCAGTTTCTACGGCGGTGGTTTCTTTGTTTGCACGCGACTTCCCCATTCTTGCCCCTCTTATCTGTTCGAGTAGTATCTGAAGATCTGGTATTTGACGGTCTGAAGGGGCGAAATAACTATTTTCGCGAGGGAGCTGTTACTTTAGGCTGCCATTCAGGATGGTGACGTCACCGGAACCCCCCCGAGAATGAGTCAGTGTTAATAAAAAAATAATTAGATTCTGTATTTTGTATATAATTTGTGGTGAAGACATAATGTTTGGAAATGAAATACTTTGTGCTTACCAACCCAGTAAACTGACAGGATAAGAAAAACAGTCATCGACTCAGGATGGTTCATTGTATGAGCCATTTGTCTCTTTTCTTAAATACACATTTTTATAACTTTATAACTGTTAGTGGTGTCTTGCACAGTAATACACAGCAGTGTCTTCAGGCTGCATCATCTGGCTATTTAGAGCAGAGGTCTCCTACTTGCCCGTATATTTACATGAAAAAATATAATTGGTCCCTTGATGTTACTTTTTTTTGTAAGGGAGGATTCATTTGTTGTTGAGTGCAATGTTAAAATAAGTTCTTTAAAAAGCAAAAAATTATTTAATATGAAGGCAATATGAGCAGAGAGTACAAACATGTTGAGGGATTGGCTGTATTAGTTCAGTGAGAGAGTTATTTGTAAAGAAAATAACTTTCACTAGCAGTCAAAAACTAATGTGTACACTTCTGTCTGCATTTTTATTTTGTTAAATACGAACAAAATCATAGTAGAAGTGCTGCCACGTGTCTTGAGTGAGAAAAAAAATTGCGTTCACATTTGCAGTTTGTACGGTGGCCCTGAGAGGCCAAACGGACTGCAACTTAAGAAAATACCAGCAATAAGAAAAACGCTGCAAAAGCACACAAAACACAACGGAAATAGGAAAAAACAAAACAGAAATAGGAAAGATGACAACAGAAATAGGAAAAAACAGATTTCCAAAAGCACAAGGGAAGTGTTTCTGGGGAGACAATAACCCGACAGACCAGTTGCAGGAACCAAAATATGCTAAGAATAGCGCCGCGAGACATTTAAAAGAAGTGGAGGATCTATCGGTTTTGTGAGGAAAGAAAAGATGCGAGGTAAGTGTGTTAGCCTAACTATTAGCCTAAATCTCCGTCATCAGTATTATATGAATCATGATAAAACACCCCTACCATTTTTTTGGTTCCTGCAACTGGTCCGTCGGGTTATTGTCTCCCCAGAAACACTTCCCTTGTGTTTTTTCCTATTTTTGTTTTCATTTTTCCTATTTCCGTTGTCATCTTTCTATTTCCGTTGTGTTTTGTGTGCTTCTGCAGCGTTTTTTATTGTTGCTGGTGTTGCAGTCCATCTGGCCTCTCAGGGCCATCGCAGTTTTGTCTTGTTACACAATAATTAAAATAAAATTAAAAAATCACAACATTTTCAGAAATATTTGAGGGTGTTTTCTTGTTTGTTTCTTTGTTTGTTTTTTTGTATTACTTGAACACTAAAGTGGCCTCTCAATGAGATGACAGTCCCAGCAGTGGCCCACAGCTCATTTAAGTTTGAGACCCATGGTTTAGAGTAACTAAGTAACTAAGAGTGTCTAAGTTCATGGTGAACGTGTTCTTTAGGGAATCTTCATAGGATGTGCTGTATCCATGATGTGCACTTCCAGTCCACTCCAGATCTTTACCCACAAGCTTGCTGTTCCAATGAACTGTCCAGTTGCTCACAAAATAGGAGATCTTATGAGGCGATGGTCAGTGTCAACTGCTGACGTTCCACATCTGTGGACAAAAAATGCTGAATACTCTATGACTGTTTTAACCGTCATAGAGTGTGGTTCTGCAGCTGAAAGTGAACCGATGGGAGCTTCCTCTGTTGAAATGAACAGCACTTTCAAGCCAGCACAGCACTAACATCACTGTGAGTGGGTGAGGAAATTTGCTTCGTAAACAGATTGGCAATGACAAATTATAAAAGGGATATGAATTCTCGTCTCACTAATAATTACAAATGGCAGTTGTGTACAATACACATGAATATATAATTCACAAGCTCAGAGATTCTTTGACCCCTTTTATTTTATTTATAAAGCTTAAAGCAAAGCAAATGAAACCATTTACACTTACACACCAAGGAACACAATATTTCAGGTTAACTTCCTGATGAAGCAGTTTAGGAGTTTCATTGTTTCTCTCGGTGTGTTGATTTTTAATAATTTGTACAGGTGAACTGCAGAAAAAATTATTATTTTTTATGTGCTGAGTTTTCGTACTGCATTCCTTCCTCTTCTGTCACTGTGACTCTTGAGCACAATAATAAACAGCTGAATCCTCAGTCATCAAACTGTTCATCTGCAGATACACCTGCTTTCTGCTGTTGTCTCTCGAGATGGTAAACCGGCCCTGGACTGACTGAGAGTAAGAGATCAGTCTACCATCATAGTAGATCCAAGCAACCCACTCCAGTCCCTTTCCAGCAGCCTGTCTGATCCAAGCAGTATCATAATGACTGTTAATCCCTGAGTATGTACACTCTAAAAAAAGATCTGCTGGCTTAACGTAAAAAAATTAAGGTAACAATTTGCATGGATCTTTTTAAGTTACTTCAGCTTAGCCACTATAGCGTAAATGCCACAAGAGTTCTCTAGTTAGGCAAACTCTATTCCTTACGTACAAACAACATGATTTGCTTTGTCCTCTACAAGCTTAATTAAGTTGAACCAACTTATTTTTAATTGTTTAAAAATTACTCCATTTAGTTATTAAAACTTATTTTTTTACTTTTATTCTACTCAGAAATATCCATGCAAATTGTTACCTTAATTTTTTTGAGTACTAATAACTTACAATAACTTATAACTTACAATTATACAATAAATTACACATTGAAATTCCAGTTTTATGATCAAACTGTTTATTAGAACACCAGTCCACCATTCCAGAGTCATTGACATTTCAATAGCAGACAAAATTGTTGCCTCCATAAAATAAATGACATAAAACACCCCTGTAAATCTGTCTCAAAAAGACTGAACATTTTGACAGTCATGCTCTGATTCAAGTTTGTTTGTGTTAAAGTGATAGTTTAGGTTTTTTTAAGTATGAAGTACATTGTGAGTGTATTACACACAGAAGACAGCAGTCAGCACATTCCTGCCGACACGCACGATAGGCTCAGTTTGTTTGTGTGACTTTGGTAAATCTGAACTAACCCGAACTAACACCAAAGTCACCAAATAACACAATTACACTTACTGATCAAGGCAGCAGGAGACCAGCAACTCCTGTGCTGTCAGGTAAAATTGCTGTTTTTGTCCATGGACGCTGGTGGGCCAGAGCGATTGAAACAACAAGCAGTAGAACTTCTCTTTTCTCACAGAAAAGGCTGTCTGATAGCAAAATAAAGCAGTAAACATATTCTTGATATAATGTACATTTAAACTGACATCAGTTTTATTAGGATGGAGGCTCATCTTGCGTGCGGGTGGCCCCGTCTGCTTCTCCGTAGGTGGAGCTTACTGACTGCCATCTACTGTGTGTAATACACTCACTATACATATGTACCTCATACAGCCTCACTTCAAAAGACCCTATCCTTTTAAAGTGCATTATTTTGAACTAGGTGTACTTAATGCTCAACCGCTCAACTTTACACCTACTGCCTACTGTACAGTATGTAACACAACACATTGCAAACAACAGTGGAACATTTCCCGTTTAATTTGAGGATAGCCTCACTCTTCACATTTTTTAGTACAACAGTTTACTTTTTAGTGACATTACCTTAGGACTGGCTTTCAGATCATCCAGCTCGAGGAATATCTTTTGAAACACTTCAAAAGTGTTTTTCAGTTCTTTTGGGTAGCTGAGGTTGAGTGCATATATCAGCCCCATTAGCAAGGCACAGGCTCTGGGTACATCCAGGTCTGCTAGGACTTCTGTTCCTTCAAGTATGATCCTTGCGCTGGCTGGATCAGACGTTGTGGCACCTCTGGTTACAATCTTCATCACTTCATTGGTAATATCCCCGCCACCATCCTGGTAGGTCAGAATCAATATAAATGTTTTAAGTAATCATACTTATACATGAGAGTAACACAAAATAGGGCTGCAACTAACAATTTTCTCGATTATCTGATTAGTTGTTTGGTCCAGAAAATGTCAGAAAATGGTGAAAAATGTCAATGTTTCTCAGAGCCCAATATGATGACCTCAAATGTCAAACATATTCAGTTTGCTGTCATAGAGGAGTAAAGAAACCAGAAACCATTCACATTTATGAAGCTGAAACCAGAGAATTTGGACTTCTTTTTCTAAAATAATTACTCAAACCGATCAATCAATTATCAAAATAGTTGCCGATTAATTTAGAAATCAATTAATAATAGATTAGATCGTAGCTCTAATACAAAGTATAGTCATGTCTGATTTACCTGCTCTTTGAAGAGATCCTCCTCCTTTTCCCTGAGATACACCACTAAGCCACGGATAGCGACCTCTCGCCTTCTCTCCACAGAATCGTAATGTGAATAAGAAAAAGAATGTCGAACTGCTCTTCGAGGAGGATGGGTTTTTGATAATGTAACTATAGTCTTTAGTCTAATCATTATCTCACAGGAAATCCTTATGACATTAAAAGTTAAAACTATGTATATTATTTTTAGTGTTGAGTTTCTCCTAAAAGTTGCTTTATGTTTCCAAATCAAAGATATTTTTTTCTTAAGTGATACAACTGCGCTTATGTATCTGCAGTTAACACCCAAAAGAGCAAAATTATATTTTATGTGCTAATGCACACTCAATGTAATGTCATTAAAACAACTAGTTTATGAATCTTACTTAAGATCTTTCCTGTGGCGTTTCTACAACATGACGTTCGCTTCCTCGCCCGCGTTTTTTGACTGAACTTTGACACAGGCTGTTCTTCAGCTAGGGCTCAATTAACAAACTTCAATCTCACATAAAAATAACTCTAGGACTTAAACATCAAAATGCATCGATGTTAAACTGAATGTATACTCAGTAACCTACATTTGTTTAGTCATGAATGTAAAACGGCCCAGCCTTTTGCTGGTCAAACCTTCATCAACGCTGCAACGATTTCAAAGTAGAAAGAAGAAAAACGTGTATTACCCTGTCTTTGCAGAGTTAAAACTACTGCTACAGAAGCTCAGTGTCAATTAACACCATTTGGCTGCCACCGTAAAACAAAACTTAACAAAGACTAATGTTACGGTCGAATTACTTCACAAGTTAGCCAGAAGTGTAACGTTACTAGCTTATCACCACCACTCGCCGAGGAAGAGTTTAGTGTTGTGTAAAAAGGATTTCTTGCAGTGCGTGTTGATAGAGTTAAAGTTAGAGTTATTAGCTGCTGTGAATAAAACAAGGCAAAAAATTGTACTCACCACAAAGCTTTAACGTTTGATAACGTTCCGTACAAAATGGCGCTTCTCCGCTTTCTCTCTTTGCCTCCGTTTCTTTCGATCAGTGGTCTGAGAGCACAACATGTCCGGGCAAGTCAGCCTTGTACTCAGCTTTTAAAGGACGCTTACGAGATTTTTAAGTTGTATTAACTGAATACACTTTCATGTTAAGTTAACACAGAAATGTCTGTTCAAAATCGATATATTACTGAGCTAAGACTGTTTTCTTTATTTTCATTTCGACCAACTCATTAAATTAAGTTATCAACTGATTACAATGTGTACATGCAACAAACTTAATTTTTTATGCAGAAAAAAGCTATTGGTTTTAAGCTTTACTTACTAACCCCATGAATCATTTTTTTAGAGTGTACAGGTCAGTCTGTGGGATTCTCCAGGCCTTTTAATCACTGGTTCAGACTGCGTCAGAGTTTGACCTTTAGTACCTACAGAAAAAACGCATAATTAGCTGTATTTCAAACATATAATTTGTGTTATAATCAGTGTTTGCAAAATCAAAGTTCTATTCTTACCAGCCCAGTAAACTGAGAATATAAGAAAAATAAACATAAACCCACGATAGTTCATTGTAAAAGTCATGTCTCTGCCCAGCGGTGGCACAGTGGTATGATTAGTAAACCAATCACGTAGTCCCTGTGTTATATTTGACAACACATATGTAAATATCAGAATTTATGTAAACTCCTTCTCAAAGAGAAACACACTTCATCTCATACAAATTTCTGCACAACACATATTAAATTATTCAAGTAAATCTTATAAATGCACAAACTGTTTTATGATTTATTACTTAATAAATAATAATTTGTTCTCAAAATATAGTCACCAATTCTAAAAATTTTAATTAAAACCATATGAAATGGTCATTTTATTTTGTTTAACTTCATTGTTGAATGATGTTGCAGAGAAACAGACAAAAAGCAGTCTCCTTTGAGCGTAAGGGAAAAAATGACATGTTTTCAAACTGACATGTCACTGCTCTGATGATTTGAATTAATCCTCAGTTGTCATTCTGTTATCTGCAGATACACCTGACTGGGACTGACTGAGAGTATTGGATCAATCTGCCATCATAGTAGATCCAAGCAATCCTCTCCAGTCCTTTTCCAGCAGCCTGTCTGATCCAAGCAGTATGAATATCACCACTGAAGCCTGAGTATGTACAGGTCAGTCTGTGGGAGTCTCCAGGCTTTTAATAACTGTTACTGTGGCACAGTGACACACCGGAGTGTCTTCGAGCTGCATATTACGTCCATTTAGAGTAGCTTTGTTGCTGGAAGCATCTAAGTTCATGGTGAACTTGTTTCTTTAGTGAGTCTTTGTAGGATGTGCTGTATCCATAATGTGCACTTCCAATACACTCCAGTCCTTTACCTACAGGCTCTCTGATTCAATCTGTCCACCAGCTGCTCACAGAATAAGAGACCTGACTGCTGATGGCCAGAGGCTGGCCTGGCTGTATATTAACACAGGCTGGCTGTGTTGGCATCTGAGATTTCACATACAGTATGTGGAGAAAAAAAAAAGGACAACATCAACTCTTATAGGAGACTGCCAGAAAGTTCACTTTGTATATTCCCACATAGCAGACAGGTCTGGCCCATATCTGGTGTCAAGCCGGCTGACTTCTGGCATGGTAAGTGGTATGTCATCCAGATATGGGCCAGGCCTGGCGTAGATGGCACTGTTTCTGTGATGGCATGCCACATCTGACCCGCTTATGGTTTGGTTTATGTGGCCCAGGCTCATAGAAAACAGGTCTGGCCCAGATCCAGCAACACGCTGGCACTTCTGACTGACTGGTGTCATTGCAGAGTGTATGTCAACCAGATGTGGGCCAGGTCTGGAAATGATGGCACTATTTATGTTCCTATTTTCCTATTTTAGTTAGAAGACCCAAATGCCATGTTGCAATACTATGCTGCTGTTGTAGCCAACGTTTACCACTGGGTGGCTATAGCTCAGGAAGTAGCGCAGGTCACCTACGGATCGGAAGGTTAGTGGTTCAATCCCTGGCTCCTCCAGTCTGCGTGTCAAAAGTATGAATGTAGTTAGGAAGTACTCAGTTTAGTGTGTGATTGGGTGAAATGTGTCATGTTGTATAGAGCACTTTGAGTAATCTGGGAAAGTAGAAAAGAGCTGTATAAGAATCAGTCCATTCACTATCTGAAAACAGTTTTGTCATGCTACTTTTGCACTATTATGTTCCAGCACATGTTGTTATTACATGGGTTGATTAAGGTACACATTAGGCTGACATCTGGGGCAAAGCTGAAACTGTTCTGGGCCAGCACAGGGCCCGCAGTGTATCTACAACTGGCCTTGTGATGGCCCATGTGTGGGCCACCTCTGGCAAACCAGATCTGGGCCACCAAAGGGCCGTCATTCTTTGCGGTATGTGGGCCATGTGTAAGCACATTGTCTTGGCCAGAATCCGGGCCATAACCAAGTTTGCTATGTGGGTTGGGATAAAAGAATTACCTGATGAGACTGATGGGAGCTTCATCTGTTGAAATTAACAGCAGGTTCAAGTCAGCACGGCACATTAACATTAAATTATTCAAGCAAACTGCAAAATTTTGTTTATGATTTATTAGATAATAATAATAAATTGGTTCTCAAAATGTATTCACAAATTCATTTCTGATTCATGAGTAAAAATCTCCATACATATTATTATTAACCTGTAGATGCATGAGTGACTGGACCTAAAACTCTTCCAGAAGTGGGTCAAAAATTGTTAAAAATCATTGTGTTTTTTATGCCACTTTTTAAATTTTTTATTACATTGTGTACTATGTACTATGTGTCCCCTCACTGCATGGAGTAACAGTACCTGTTTCTGGCTGTAATCCCTGCACACAGGTCCACTGCATTTCCTATACAAACTGCTGACTCTAAGATCTTCATCACTTGGATCTAAAATCTTTTTGTCTTTTGCTAGCCCTGTCTGCTTTTTCCCTGTGGCCAAGTTTCTTTTTATCCAAACTTGATAGTAGAGGCTCTCAACATGAAAAACAGTGCCTGATGGTGTCAGAGGAACTGGAACAGGTTTTAGATCCAATGTGTTTGAGGACTTGCATGTTGTTCTTCAGATGCTAAGTGTAGATTAGTGTTCTTTTCTTGCAGCCTGAAAGCAAATACAAAACCAATAAAACAAACTGGCCATTTCAAAAACAAATAGACATGAATACATTCAATCAAGCAAATATGCAATCTTACATTTAATAGAGCTGACACAATTAATCATATGGCAACAGCCTTAAAAAGTTCCAGTTTTCTATTAACTCTCCTAAGAGTTTGTTTGTGGACTGACCTCACACGGCTTTGAAGAGGTATCAGAGTCAGAGTATTTAAACTGTTTAATGCTCTGATTCAGAATGAAGTAGGTGAACCATTCTTTTTTTTTTCTTCTACAGTCATTGGTGTGGACCTTTAGAAGTGGGGCTATCGTCTTCTTCGTTGGTTTGGCGTACTACACGCTTCCAAGGAGTATTGCTGCCCTCTGCTGTTGCAGTACCTCACAGTCGGACAGCTATCTCTCTGTGACAACAATAGTACCCTCCTCGTCTGAGTTTTTTTTTTTTTTTTTTTTTATATATATAGAGGTAACTGTTTAGAGATGTAATGCATTGTCTACAAAACGTGCATATAAATGAGACTTTTCAAAGAAACGGATTGTTACAGCTTTTATAATACATTATTTGGCTGCTCTTGACCTTACAAACTACACCAATTTTTCTATTAACATTATTTCATTATTTTATGGTACTTCATTTTTATCAATTAATTTTAATTTCAGCAGGTCGAATCACACTCAGATTGAACAGTGGTAAATCCATGATTTAAATCTCCTGTTCCACTAGATCCCAAAGGTGCCCTTGGTTTGGGATCTGGTGAACATGGAGGCTGTTGGAGTTCAGTGAAGTCATTGTGATGTTTAAGAACCCAGTTTGACATGATCACAGTTTTGTAATGTGGTGCATCATCATGCTGGAAGTAGTCATCAGAAGATGTGTACACGGTGGTCATAAACGGATGGACATGAATGGTGGAAGTTCAAGGAGAGGAATAAGCAATTAACTAATAAGAAAAAATATGTTTAATGATCAAACCAAGTTAATTGATGAATCCCTGAGATTCTAAATATGAATTTAATTTTTTTGCAATGATAAGGAAGATTAAAACACAATGACTTGTGACTCATGTTGTGCATCAAAGGGTTAAAAAACACTGTATCAGTACACAGACTATGTCATTTTTAGGGTAATTGGTTCTACAAATAGAAAATGGCCTTTTGCCATTAATTATGCCACAAAATATTTTTTTCATTGTAAATAGTTATGTTTTATAATTGGTGAGACTGTATAACTTAAAGAAATATACATAATTTTTATTTTTAGTAATTGATCGTATTTACTATTAAGATATGCTGTTTTATCAAACAGTCTGAGCTTGTTAATATAAAAAAAATTCACAATAATTCTAACAATGATTTGACATTTTAAAGTTACAAGTACAGTATGTTTTGGGTGATTAATATATAGTTGTATAATGTAAATTCAAATGAAAAAAGCGTGTCATTCATACAGAAAGATTATGTAAATTAAAGGGTGATTAATTGTAAATAATGTTACAGATTAGTTACAGTGTACAGTTACAGAGGCTGGCTGTGTAAACCGACCAAACTTTTTCACGCCTGTGGAGGAAAAGAAGTTTAAGTTTATTGTAGTATGCTGTGGTCATTATATCAGATTTCCTGCCTAGTGAGGCTCACAGCATCCAGCAGCCAATGCCTCCAGCCAAACTTTCTTCTGAAGGTGATCTGAAGGAATAAATTGCTGTATCGTTAGACTGTAAAAACATGTTTTCATAATAATAAAAAATACAAATATTAAAACATAATAATGAAAAAGTGACAGATTATGAAAGCATAGGTGCTTTGCTTTGTGTCTCTTGAGGACAATAATGAACAGCTGTATCCAGATGCTCATCTGCAGATACAGCTGCTTTCTTCTGTTTTCTCTGGAGATGGTAAACTGGTGCTGAACTACTGTGAGCATAATTTGTTGCTACAACTACCTCAATCAAGAATAGTGACCCCTTAATGCCACTTCCCCATTTTTTTTCTTAAGTATAAACACCCTTTAATTCATCAGTGGTCTTGGAGCTCCTCCTCTGGTGGTTTCATGTTACAACTGTTCAGCCACTGAGAGGTTTTTGTTCAGCTCTGCTGATGTTTTGTGCTACTGTGGCATCTGGCACAGTAATACACAGCAGTGTCTTCAGGCTGCATATTCTGTCCATTTAAAGTCACTGTCTTGCTTGACGTGGCTAAGTCAATGCTGAACTTATTTTTCAGTGAGTCTTTATAGTGAGAACCCCCAGTGTATTTCATCCCAATCCACTCCAGTCCTTTCCCTGCAGGCTGTCTGATCCAAGCTGTGTAGTAACCAAGAGAATAAGAGACCTGACAGGTGATGGTCAGACGCTGACCTGGCTGCACAAACACAGAGGCTGGCTGTGTCAGCTGTTCACACTTCACACCTGTGGAGGAAACATGTTGAATGTAGTAACAGTAAGAATCAGTGTGCTGTGATCACAGTGTGATCTGTTCAGTGAGACTCACAGGATCCAGCAGCCAGCAGCAGCAGCAGAGCTACAGAGAACATGTTGGTACTAAAGATGATCTGATGGGAGCTTCTCATCTTCTTCTGTGACTGACAGCATGATATCAGACTTTATATCAGCCTGTGAGGAAGTTTGATTTGCATACAGATGGATGCTGACAGATTATAAGAGAAAACAGATCACACTGTGGCATTAAGTATAAGTAGTAAGAACAAGTTTAGTACAATTAAAAGGAAATATTAATTAAAAACAAATATAATGTTGGATTTTTTTTTAACAACAAATCCTTAAACTCTCAATTCAGACACGGCAGATAACAATATTTACATTTAAACATACACCAAAAAACTATTTATTGTAAAACTTTATAACACAAATGCTTCACAAAACCAGCAAATATTGTTTTTCTAAGTGTGAGAATTGAGTTAAATGTATTTTCTGTAACTTAAGCAGCAATCAAGCAGTGTTAGTCTTTGAGTCTGATCAGTTTTTGTACAGAGTTTCTTCCTCTTGTGTCACTGTGACTCTCGAGCACAATAATAAACAGCTGAATCCTCAGTTGTCAAGCTGTTCATCTGCAGATACACCTGCTTTCTGCTGTTGTCTCTGGAGATGGTGAACCGGCCTCTGAATGACTGAGAGTAGTAGGTGCTACTGCCATCACTTATAGTAGCAACCCATTCCAGTCCTTCTCCAGCAGCCTGTCTGATCCAGGCGTTCCAGTAATCGCCACCAAACCCTGAGTATGTACAGGTCAGTCTGTGGGAGTTTCCAGGCCTTTTAACCACTGACTCAGACTCTGTCAGTGTTTGACCCTCAGTACCTACAGAAATGTTAACCACTCCTTAGTTATCACATTTCTTCATATCATTTAATTTGTTCAGCAAAATGTATGTCCTTACCAGCCAAGAAACAAAACAGAATCAGGAAAATAACTAAATGAACAGGTTTGGTCATTGTTAAAGTCAGTTGTCTTTGCCCAGTCTGCTGTGTCTATATGAGGTTGGCTCTCTGACTTAGGCTTGAACACATATAAAGTTAGTTAATATATGAGTTTTGCATTAACTCCTCCTCCTCAGCAAAAAATATTGCTCTTTGACAAAGTAAAAAACTAAAAAATGATAATAAACATTTTGCCAATTTTTGATTATTTTTAATATATTGTTCGCAATTTTTAAGCAAATTAGAATTTTCAAATATTAAAACTGACCATTTTTTCAAGACAGTCATTTGCACACTATTTTCAGAACATTATGTCTCATACAGCTAGTAGTGCTGGCCACTGGGCTCCTAATGTACTCTTTTTGGCACAGATTTCCTTTATTATTCTTTATTTCTATTGAACACACAAATGCGCAGTATTTGACAGCACACCACAGGTGTAAGTGCGACCCAAATGCCTTTGCTTTTCTCAGCAACAAACTGTGTCACATTGTCAGGAAGGGACCTTAATTTCCCATTTGCTAGGAAAGCCAGAGGGACCTATTTATCAGAAAGCCACATGCACAGCCTCCAATGAATCATTGTTAAAATTGTATTGCTCAGTGTTTAATAAATCAAATGAGATGTTTTCTAATAAATGACTCTATTTTAATAGCTTGTTTTGTATAAAATTATTTTAAAAATGTAAATAAAATAGTCAACTCCTTAGTGCCTGTGATCTCAGCACAGTGACACAAAGCAACTTTAGAAAATGTTTTATATATCAAGTATGTTTCATTGTCTCAGTGTATTAATTACTTAAAACAGGACATGTTTCTATAAACTTGCAATATATTAGAATATATTATATATTAGAAGAAAAAACAATCACTTCCCATTAAACATTTTGCACATTAATCTTAAAAAAACAATGAAAAACAAAAAACAAATTGACTTTTGATAGGTTATAACACTTTTTCCCACTGTACAAAAACACTATCACAAAAAAAAGCTTTAGTCACTTATTTAATGAATCTTCCAGAGTCTTTTTCTTCACATTTTTTCTTTACACACAGAACAATTTGAGAAAAAGAACAAAAATTCACTTGTTTGTGCTTAAATTTGATATCACTTTGATTTTAAATAAAGTTTAAACAAATTATTTTTAATACATAAATACTGCAAGGCTAGTGGACAGTATTTCCTTTTTTAACTGGAAAATTTCAAAACTCTTTCATGAAGATACACAGTTCAACTATTGTCACAGCTGCTCATAAGTACTTTTTTATTCTGAAAATGTTGTTTTCACTATTTAATACAGAATAGCAATGTATGCGACATTAGTATTACCACTTAACATTAGAGTACATTGAGGAAAATTTCATCTTGCATTTCTAAAGAAAATAGCATCCTTTTTTGATATAATTCAGTATTCCTTCTGTTGTTGGCAAATAGAGGGAGTAGTTTTTGTATGACTCTCCTGTTATTGTTTCTCACTGTGTCTGTCGGGCACAGTAATAAACTGCTGTGTCCTCAGTCTTCAGATTTTTCATCTGTAGATAGACTTTACTGCTGTAATCATCTCTGGAAATAGTAAATCGACCCTGACTTGGAGTAAAAAAAATGAGAACTGCCTTTGTGTACAAAAGCGATCCACTCCAGTCCTTTTCCAGGAGCCTGTCTGACCCAGTTCATAGGGTAGCTGCTGAATGTGAATCCAGAGCCTGTACAGGTCAGTCTGTGAGATTCTCCAGTCCTTTTAATGACTGGTTCAGAGTCTGTTAGAGCCTGGCCATCACCACCTGTTAATACAAGTAAGATAACATCATGTGAAATATGTCAGTAACACAAAGATAAATGCTATTAAATCAAGATCAGTAAGACTCCTCACCTGCTCAACACATTAAACACAGTTAAAAGCAGCAGCCCTGTCCTGCAGTCCATCCTGTTGAACTGTAAACTTAGTGTTCAAGCAGTCACATAAGGAGAGGTGAAATGGAAATGTTTTACACTGATTCCTCCTAAAAATACTGTTTTTGTGTCTTTTAGTTTGTTTTTAGTTTTGTGGAAATATACATTTCTTTATACGTTGACAAAATGGAGACCTGTAACAAAATGTAAAACATCAACCGTTCCTTTAATGTGCATCAGTGTGTCTGAGTGTGGGTGTGACTGTGATTGTGTGTATTAATAATATAATAATACTTGATTGTTTCTGTTAGTTGTGAATGAAAAATGTGGCACTTAAATGTTTTGTTTGTTTATCTACCACAGGTATTTATCACAGAGAAAAAAAACAATAAACAATTATTACACATTCCTGCAAAAAATAATGTCTTATATCGTTTTAATTCATGAACTATTTTTAAGGATGAAGATCACACTTGAATTCCTAGTTTGTACAAAATGTGAAGATCTGTTAATATGATTTTTCAACACACAAGGCAGAGCTTGATTGAAAATGGTCATGTCAAATGATGAACTAATTAGGTTAAAAATTATATTAAAAAAAAAGTCCACTAAAGGAGAAGTGATGCTGACATAAATTAAATACTAAACTCAGGATATTTGAGATAAAGTCTTACACATTTTTATATCCTTATATCCTGAGGTGATGCTTTTTATAAATACACGTTCAGAAGTTAGGATCACAGCTGTTACTGTGAAACTGTAGAGTTTTTGTACAGCCTCTCAGTGCACTTTGAACACTGTGTGTTTTGCACAGTAATACACTGCAGAGTCCTCTGGCTTTAGGTGTGATAGTCTCAGGTAGGTCATGCTGTTGCTGTTATCTCTGGTGACTTCTATACGTCCTTGCAGACTGCTTGAATAGTCAGTTCTACTTGCATCGCTATAAACACAATCCATCCATTCCAGGCCTTTTCCTGCAGTTTGCCTAATCCAGTGCATACTGCAGCAACTAAATGTAAAGCCAGATCCCCTGCAGGAAAGACTCAGAGTCTCCCCGGGTCTTTTCACTACTGGACTTGAAGGAATGGATTCCATACGCTGACCTGTAACACCTAGAGAGAAATATTACAGGTGTCATCACTCAGTCCTGTTCAATAAAATAAACAAGCAAGAAACAAGATCACTCACAGGGCAGAGAAAGAGCAACAAGCAAGAGAGTAAGTGTGTCCGTCATCCTGAGGTTGGGGATTTGGACTCTGATGATCCACAATTAGTCCAGGATAGAAGTACTCTATACAAAAGGAAATTCTGAATCAGAGTCATGGGGAGGGAGGGGCAATTATCACAGCCAGTTATAGTTTAACTGAATCCTACAATTTGTTTTGCTAAGTGTGTGTGTGTGTGTGTGTGTGTGTGTGTGTGTGTGTGTGTGTGTGTGTGTGTGTGTGTGTGTGTGTGTGTGTGTGTGTGTGCTGATTATAATGTTAATTTTGTGTTGCTTTAGACAATGTACATGATTTAAGAACATTTTTTTTTATTATTTCAAGCCAGTAAAGTGTTGATAATATTGTATTTTATGAGCTTTTAAATACAGCTTTAGCAGAAATCATGCTGTGACCAAAAATATTTTAAAGCCATTTACTAGTTGTTTTTTTTAATGCTAAATTTAATGGCCATTTAATTACAAATAAAAGTAAATTATCAATAAGTTAAAAGGTCAGAAATATCTTTAAAAGAATCATCAGACTTTGAAAAAATTGCTTTGCATAAAAAAAGATTAGTTTTGGTTTTCCTTTGTGTGTTAAGTTTTTGTACAGAGTTTCTTCCTCTTGTGTCACTGTGACTCTCGAGCACAATAATAAACAGCAGAATCCTCAGTTGTCAAGCTGTTCATCTGCAGATACACCTGCTTTCTGCTGTTGTCTCTGGTGATGGTAAAGCGGCCTCTGACTGACTGAGAGTAGAAGATATAGCTACTGCCACTGCTGCGATAGGCGATCCATTCCAGTCCTTTTCCAGCAGCTTGTCTGATCCAAGCAGCATCAATATCACTGCTGAACCCTGAGTATGTACAGGTCAGTGTGTGGGAGTCTCCAGGCCTTTTAACCACGGATTCAGACTCTGTCAGTGTTTGACCCTCAGTACCTACAGAAATATTAACTCACTGTTGTGATCACATTTTCATTAAAAGAATGTTTGTTTGTCCAACAGATTTATGTATCCTTACCAGCCAAGGTAGAAAACAAAATAAGTGAGACAACTAAACAGTTTGGTCTGATCATTGTAAAAGTCATTGTTGCTGTCACTCTGCAGTCTGTGACTTTTACTCTGCAGATGAACATTTGAAGGCATTGGCCATATCAGTTTTGCATTGGCTCCTCCTACTCTACAAAAATACCTTTTTTTCACAAAGTAAGAAGCAGAAGTTGGAAAATGTATAAATCACATTTGTCAGTAAATCATATTTACTGTATGTGATTACATTGCAGAATTTTCTAATGATTAAAATGAACAATTAACAAGACAGTGAGACTGAATTTACAATATGTATTTCTCCCTCTTTGCTTCCAACTTTTACAAAATTATTTTACTGGCAGCAGATACATAAATTTATACTTCAGTTACTGTGCTTCACAGACATTTCAATCTTTAATTATTCTTTAGCAGAATCAGTTGCTGTCTGTGAAGATGGTAAATGCTGAGAGTAATATTCATTTCAATCAGAGTAGCAGTGCACTACCTTTCCAGCAGCATGTCTGATTCAAGGGTTCCAGTAATGACTGTCAAACTCTCACTTGATACCCATCAGTCTCTGGGATTCTTCAGGCCTTTTGACCACTGGTTCACACTCAGTTAGGATTTAACAGTACCTACGAACAAACATCTAACTAGGGAAAAGTGAACCTTGTATCAGTTCCTCCATCTGTTAGAGAACCACACCTTAGCTCATGCAAAATTGTCAGTAGCACTCATACTTTTTATCATGTTGCATTTTTTGCAGGAATTCATGAACTGCAGCATGTCTGCGTATGTGTTCATCTTATTCTTCTGCTGTAATCTTTTGCTATTATTTCTGAATACTTGAATATGTGCTAATATTAAGCAGCACACTTTTTAGTTTTTTAATTTCATAAAGTAGAAAAATATAGAATAAGAGGCTTTGAAGCATGCACACTTTTTTCTTTTGATGAAATGTATGGAGCTTTATAAACTCAAACTTTATTGAAGTTATAATAACTAACCTAAATCTTAAGTTCTAATTTGGAGATATTTCATTAAAAACTTGCTTTATAGTTGTTTATGTCATGCCTACATTTTGGGCGCAGGTGAGTTTGATTAAACTTAGGCTTATCAAGTTAAGTTATGGGCGTAGCATATATCCAAAAAATTTTTATGTTTGTGAATAAATTTATTGGAATTTTCATATTTTCTTTATTTTTATTTTCGTTGTTATAGAAAGTATACAAGCCTTTTCTTATTTAACCACTCCAAAACCTTAAATGGTCAAAGGGCTCCTCCTCTGGTGGCTTCATGTTACAACTATTCAGACATTGAAGAGTTTTTGTTCAGGTCTGCTGATGGTTTCTGTTACTGTGACGCTCTGGCACAGTAATAGACTGCATATTTTGTCCTCTTAAAGTCACTGTCTTGCTTGAAGTGTCCAAGTTGATGGTGAACTTGTTCTTTAGGGAATCTTTGTAGTATGTTTTGTATCCATCACGTGCACTTCCAATCCACTCCAGTCCTTTCCCTGCAGGCTGTCTCATCCAAGCTGTCCTCCAGCTGCTCAGAGAATAAGAGACCTGACAGGTGATGGTCAGACTCTGACCTTGCTGCACATTCACAGGTGCTGGCTGTGTCAGCTGCTCACACTTCACACCTGTGGATAAAACATCAGTGCAATTGTTAAAAAAAGTAAGAATATTCTGCAATCATACTGTTAGCATTTCTGGCTCAGTTCCTCTGACTCACAGGACCAACCAGCCAACAGCAGCAGCACAAAGAACATGTTGATACCGAAGGTGGTCTGATGGGAGCTCCTGCTCTCCTGTTGGAACTCTCAGCATCATATCAGGTATTTATATGAGTCTGTGAGGAAGTTTACTTTGCATAAACATTGACACTGAAAGACAATAAGAGAACTATGGATTACCCCCTCACTAACAGTTAGATTGGTAATTTTTGTGAAAACATTTCACTTATAGGCAAACAGAACATGTTATTTTCATAGTTTGTTACAAAGCATTTTTATTGTTTCTTCGAGCGTCTTGTTAATAACTGTACTTCATTTCTGTACATTTGAAATGTAGAAAGCATTTTTGACTTAGTTTAAATGTTATTTGTTTTTGTTTATTTCCTTTTTTTTTAAAGATACATTTTTTTTTGTTTTTTTTTAAAGAACCAGTCTAAAATCATTATTTGTCTGAGCGCTATACCTCCAGTTGTTTCACGGTTTCACCAGTGCTGAGGGTCTGAGGAGTTTTTGTACAGCTCTACTGATAGTTTGTGTGACTGTGACTCTCTGGCACAGTAATACACAGCAGTGTCTTCAGGCTGCATATTTTGTCCATTTAAAGTCACTGCCTTGCTTGAAGTGTCTAAGTCAATACTAAACTTGTTCTTCAGTGAATCTTTGTAAAATGAATCTCCAGTATATTTGCTACCCAATCCACTCCAGTCCTTTCCCTGCAGGCTGTCTGATCCAAGCTGTGTAGTAGCTGCCCACAGAATAAGAGACCTGGCAGGTGATGGTCAGACGCTGACCTGGCTGCACAATCACAGAGATTGGCTGTGTCAGCTGTTCACACTTCACACCTGTGGAGAAAACATGTTTAATGTAACAGTAACAGTCAGTATGCTGTGATCATTCTGTCAGTGTTTTTTTGCAGTGAGACTCACAGGATCCAGCAGCCAGCAGGAGCAGCAGAGCCACAGAGAACATTTTGGTATTCAAGATAATCTGATGAGAACTTTCCTTCTTCTGCTTTAACTGACACCATGATTTCAAGTCTTTATAGTCGACTGTCAGGAAGTTTGCTTTGCAAATAGATGGATGCTGACAGATTATGAGAGATCACACTGTGGCAATCAGTATTAACAATAAAAAAAACCTGAGATAATTAAAATAAAAATATTATTTAAAACACAAATATAAAGTTTGGTGTGTTTTTCATTCAAAAACAATTTTACCAAAACAGTTTCCCAATGAAGCAGCTTTATTTAGTCTTTGAATATGTTCATGAGTTAAATGTAATCTCTGTAACAGTAATAAACATTAGAATCCTCTGTTATAAAGTTATCAAGAACATGAAAAAATCTGTACATTTGTTGCATGCAATAAAGTTATGTTATATATTCTGTGTTAAAACTGTACATTTTGATGTTTAAAATATGTTTATATTTTATTTCCTGAAATCTTTACATTTATCTCATCTTAATTTAACACACAGTGTTTATGTTTACATTTAAACTGTTTTATATAAATGCTTTTAGTCACCTCATGTTAAACTGACATAATTATTTCATTTTTATAATTGTATATTCAATTATATCTGCTAAACTGCTTTTTAACATGTTTTGTATATTATGCTTTTTTGTCATTTAATCAAATTAGTTTTTTAAATATTCGCTGGTTAACCTGCTCTCAGCAATCATATGTGCATATTGTAAATCTGTAAAATTCAACTAGAAACAAAACAAAAAAATTAAAAGCACAAACGCAAGAAACAAAAACAGTTCTTTAAACAAACATCTATATTTTCTCAATATTGCACAATTACACAACTAGATTTCCACTTCACACAACAGGCATGTGATACACACTTGTTTGAACTGTAATAGAACATGACAATATAACAGTGAGAAACATACTGCTTATAAATGGATCATCACAACCAAGATAGGGCGTAAAAATAAAAGTACAATAAAAATATTAAAATGTCAATAATTTTAGCCAAGTATTAAAAACTCCTACACAGATTTTCCTCTGCCTCTGACATATGTCCTCCATACACTAATAAGAAAAAAACAAAAAAACTCAAACCAATGAATCTATAATAAAACTAAGCATTATCAAAAAATCAGGTGAAAAAAAATATAATAACAATCTGAGGTAAACACAGTGGCTCCAAAGTATCTATGCAGAGTTTTAGTTTGCCACAATAAAGGAATATCTACTGACTCGTGTTTTGATGCTGTGGTTCTCTTCCACAGTAATACACAGCAGTGTCTTCAGTCTGCACAATCTGTCCACTTGCAGTCAGTTCTTTGCTGGAAGAGTCTAAGTTGATGTTAGCTTATTTTAGGGGTGACCGTGGATCAGGGGGTTGGGATGCTCATCTGTAATCGGAAGGTTGCCGGTTCGATTCCCCAGCTCTCTCTGTCCTGGGCGTTGTGTCATTAGGCAAGACACTTCACACTACCGCCTACTGGTGTTGGCCAGAGAGACCAATGGCGCGGTATGGCAGCCTCACTTCTGTCAGTCTGTTTTGCCTACAACTGTGGTTTGCCTGCACCAGTGTGTGAATGTGAGAGTGAATGAATAATGGAATTGTAAAGCGCTTTGGGTGCCTAGAAAAAAATGATAAATAAGTCTATCTTTAAAAAAGATACTATTAAAGATTAATATATTTGGTCTGACAACTAAACAAGATGCGGAGTGCAATTTATAGTAAATTTTTGAAATAGATTATCAAATTGATTACTAATCCCACCAGATATTGTTAAAATATTTTGCAGATGCTTGTGCCTTTGTTGTGTCTTTTTGTGTTAATGATGTTGAACTGCAGTTCATTACTACAAATGTGAACAGCAGAAAGTAAATTTCCCTTTGGTGATGTGCTGAGTTTTTGTACAGAGATTCTTCCTCTTGTGTCACTGTGCGTCTCGAGCACAATAATAAACAGCTGAATCCTCAGTCGTCAGGCTGTTCATCTCCAGATACACCTGCTTTCTGCTGTTGTCTCTGGAGATGGTAAACCGGCCTCTGAATGACTGAGAGTAGTAGGTGCTACTGCCACTGCTGATATAAGCAATCCATTCCAGTCCTTTTCCAGCAGCTTGTCTGATCCAAGCAGCATCAATATCACCACCGAACCCTGAGTATGTACAGGTCAGTCTGTGGGATTGTCCAGGCTGTTTAACCACTGATTCAGACTCAGTCAGTGTTTGACTCTCAGTACCTGCAGATAAAAATATAATTAGCCTTTGTATTTCAAGCATATCATTTGTCATCAAGTCATAATGTTTGTAAAAGAAATACTTCTGTTATTACCAGCCAAGTAAAAGGTCAGGACAAGAAAAATAGCCATCAACGCTTGATGGTTCATTGTAGGAGCCATTTGTCTCTGCCCAGTCCACATTGGTGTGATTCAATCATGTAGTCCTTGTTTTTTTATCCTGTGACACATATTCAAAGATGGAGGATATAATTTTGCATGTGTTCCTCCTCAAAGAGAACCACACTCCAGGTGACAGAAATTTAGCATTCAGCAAGTATTCAGGCTATCAATATAAAAGAAATCAATACTACAGTGCTTAAAAGATTTATTACAGCACTTTTCATAACAAACATTTTATAAATCTTTCAAAAACCTGTTTTTTGGAAATAGCTGGTACACATGACTTCTGTGTCAGAAAAGTCATAAATTAATCCAACATAACAGTCAACCAATAAAAGTATTTTTTTTTCTATTCAGGAAATGAATATCTGTAATTTAGCATCTTAATAAAACATAATAATGTGATTTCCTTTTTTTTTACTGATCGTTAAATAAAAAATAATTTTAAAAAATGCATGGATAAGATCAGTAATTAACACCAATAAAAATATATATATTATTACTATTATTTTTACTTTAGGGTAGCTGTGACATTCACCTTACACTGGGTGGTGGTGACTTGTCTGCTTATTCTCCTCAGAAAATTTTTTTTCCTGATATTAACCAGGAAAAGAAACTCTTGAGATTCAGAATCTCTTTTGACTCTTTTGAGTATCCAGGACCGTTATAAGCAGCATTAAAACCAGAGCAAAAAAGAAGATCAGCACAGGCAGAGCAGAGAATCAGAGACTCCTGAACCCTGAACTCCTGTAAGACAATGGTATTAAGCATTCAAAGGAGTTGCAAAGAAAAGCGTCTGGACTTCTTTAAGTTGCTTGAAGACGTTTCACCTCTCATCCGAGAAGCTTCTTCAGTTCTAAGGTCAAATGGCCGAGAGTCCCAGATTTAAACCAAGTGGGAGTATCCCCCCAAAGAGGGACAAAGGACCCCCTGGTGATCCTCTAATCACATGAGCCAAGGTGTGAAAGTGGGTGTGGGACCTAATCAGCCAAGGTTTCGGGTGAGCTCATTGTGAAACCTGGCCCCACCTTGTCATGTGAATTCCTGAGGTCAGATGGCCCAGGATGTGAGTGGGCATTAAGGCGTCTGGGGAGGGAACTCAAAACTGGATTATAGATGGCAGACAGTTGGTGTCGTAAACCACCGCCTCTGTTCAAAGATGGTCGCTCACAGTGGACATTGGCTGATTAGGTCCCACACCCACTTTCACACCTTGGCTCATGTGATTAGAGGATCACCAGGGGGTCCTTTGTCCCTCTTTGGGGGGATACTCCCACTTGGTTTAAATCTGGGACTCTCGGCCATTTGACCTTAGAACTGAAGAAGCTTCTCGGATGAGAGGTGAAACGTCTTCAAGCAACTTAAAGAAGTCCAGACGTTTTTCTTTGCAACTCCTTTGACTACGATGACCTGGATGACTGAGAACCTTCACAGAGGTATTAAGCATTGAGTGCATAAACAATAATAAGAATAAGAATAAGAACAACTTTATTTATCCCGAGGGAAATTCTTTTGTCATGTACATGCTCAAAGCAGCAGGAGAGACAGAGGAACAGATGAATAAGATATAAGATATAAGATATACAATAAGAATAGTGTACAGTAATATACAGAAGGAAAGTGCAAGACATAGTATCGGATAACTCTAACGAAGTAATATACATAACTATATCCTGGTGAATAAATAACTTAACTTAACTATCAGTGCAGGCGATTCTAGAAAGTGACAAAGTATTGTGCAATAGAATAAAGGGAGTAGCAGCGTATGATGGGGGGATGAAAACAAATATTCAATAACTCTTAGGTAATATTGCACAGTCTGGGAGGGAACAGAATAACATAGGTAATCGTCTCAGGAGAATCACCTACAGAGTGAGGAAGAGTTAAAAAGTCTTATTGCCACCGGCACAAAGGATTTCCTGTGGCGGTCAGTTCTGCATTTCGGGGCATTGAGTCTTTGCTACGTTTGCTCCGATGGTCCAACATGGGGCCGTGCATGGGGTGGGAGGGGTTGTCCATGATAGAAAGAAGCTTTTTTAGCATTCTCCTCTCAGACACCTCCTCCAAACATTTATCATTTAAAACCTGCTGTGAACGTCAGTAACAGGAGCATTATGACACCTTACATTTAAAGCTCACACTGATGGAAACAGGAATTCATAAACTACATGATGAGCTGTTGATGTGTGCATGTGTACGCGTATTAAAAGAAAAACAACATTTTATTGACAATAAGGAACAGAAGACCACAAACAACAACACCAGCTGCTCCCTCTTAGTCTGCATTTGTACATTCATGTTTAGAGCTGTACTACCACTTGGTGGTATTTACACAACAAAGGAATCGATTGAGTTTTTGTATCGCTTCAACATTTCCTCGTACCAGTGTGTGTATCAGACATAGTAATACCGTGCACAGAAGAGTCCTCTTGTTTAAAGTTGGACAGTTTCATAAACAACATATTATTTTCTCTGATTTATTTTGCCTTAATTCAGAAACAGATTAATAATCAGCGATTATGAAATGTACTTAATTTCTGAAAACTGAAATGCAGAAAGCAGATATTGACTTAGTTTCATGCACTGGGTTCAACAACATTTGTCCTTTATGTGTCACTGGAAGTGTTGAGCGTAGAACCAAACAGCAGAATCCTCAGTCATCAAGCTACATATACACCAGTGATGTTAAATCAGTCAAGCAAGATGTGATTGGCATGCAGACTTTCAGCTTTAATTCAAGGTGTTTAATAAAAGTCGTGCCTAAATTGTTTAGGAATTAGAGACAGGTGGTAGAAGAAGACACAGAAGAAGACACACTTCAGGTGTCTGACACTGCAGGTGATGGACAGAAGACCTGGCTGCACGTCTTAAAGGCTGGCTGTGGTCGTTGTTCACAGTTTACACCCTTTGAGGAAAAGATGTCCTGGTCAAATAAATTACATTAACAGTTAATGTGTAGATGTCCATGATGTGAGTGTGTCTGCTTCAGTGAGACTCACAGAGAACATACACTGAGGCTGATAACACTAACCCTAACGTATCACTTTCTTCTGCTGATGATTGAAATTTAAATTTAGTTTGATGCATTAAGTTTTTGTACAGCTTTTCTTCCTCTTGTGTCACTGTGAGTATCGAGCACAGTAATAAACAGCAGAATCCTCAGTCGTCAAGCTGTTCATCTGCAGATACACAGGCTGCCGTCACTCCAGCGCCATCTTGGTGATGTCCTGAGTTTTTGTACAAAGATTCTTCCTCTTTTGTCACTGTGGGTCTCGCACAATAATAAACAGCAGAATCCTCAACTGTCAAGCTGTTCATCTGCAGATACACCTGCTTTCTGCTGTTGTCTCTGGAGATGGTAAACCGGCCTCTGACTGACTGAGAGTAGTAGCTGCCACTACTGTCACCCCAGATGAAGGCAATCCACTCCAGTCCTTTTCCAGCAGCTTGTCTGATCCAAACAGTAGCATAATGACCACTGAACCCTGAGTATGTACAGGTCAGTCTGTGGGATTCTGCAGGATTTTTTACCACTGGTTCAGACTGAGTCAGTGTTTGACACTTGATACCTACAAACAAACAGAAACAATTAACTTCTGTATTGTTTTGTAACAATAATGTAAAAGGACTGTGCTGTCCTTACCAGCCCAGCAAATTGAAAGGGTGAGAAAAACAACCATAAAATTAGGACGATTCATTGTTAAAGCCATTTGTCTCTTCTCTGTGTACACGGGTGGCTAATCATGTAGTCACTGGCTTATATTCTACATCACATACTTAAATATGTTAGAGAACATAGTTTGCATTAGCTCCTCCTCAAACAGAACAGAATTTGAATTATCCAGGCTAACATTAAAAACGCACAAAAAGTTTTCTCCTCAATTCACTAACTTACCACCTTGCATAGATCTATATTTATACATCTCTTGATGAAGGATCTGTTCTGAGACAGTGCCTTAGACACCGTTAACTCAGCATCTTTTCTGAAGGCAGATAAAAACCCAGAAAAAAGACAGAGAACAGACAAACTACAGAGCCTGAAGTTTTGTATCAGAATATCATTGGGAGAGAGTGTGAATGTAACAAAGTATCCTTAACTGTGAAATCTAATATTAAATCAAAATGCATTATCTTTTACTAAACAGTAAACTATGGAGGTAATGGAGATAATGCATTTATTTCATGAACAATGCATTGATTTCTTTCCAAAAACAGAAATAAAACCAATTCTAAACTCAGTTACAGGATGATTTTTAAGTAGAAGCTTAGTTCAAATGCTTCAGATATACATGTCATAAGTTACTAGGACTTAATTACACATAAAAGTAGTTTTTTTATTTTGTCAACAATTGAGCTTTGAGCTATTAAAGTTGAATTGTATACTGTACCTTAAATTATAATTCAGTTAGTACTATTTTATTACCACTAAAATTAAAACTAGTGCTACAGAGTGGCATACAACACAGACTGTTTGTGTTAGTGGCCTGGTACTGTAATCATCTGTGGTCTGAGGGCTCCTCCTCTGGTGACTTCCAGTAATTGTTCAGGCACCGAGGAGCAGGGGTGCTGCCAGGCAAACATACATATCTGTGTGTGTGTGTGTGTGTGTGTGTGTGTTTAAACATTGATTTTTGTCTGGAGGCAAATTTTAAATTCACATTCTGTATATAAAATGGGGTAAATAATGTATAGAATAAAAATACCTTTCCCAAGGGCAATTAGCCTGCAATTAGACACTTTTAGACAAAATGTTTTTGACTCACCTCCTTCTTCAAATATCAGTGGAGCTGATCAGGACTGTGCGTACAGGGAGATGGGACAGAGATAACTAAGCCTGAGGTCTGATCTGTTTGCCCTGGCACCAGATCAGCATGTACAGAAAAAAGTGATTTAGCATACATATGGACAAAGGCTCCACAAAAATCAATGCTGGTTCCCCTTTGGGGAAGAAAAGCTGAAGGTAAATTTAGATTTAGTTTAATGTGCTGAGTTTTTGTACAAAGTTTCTTTCTCTTGTGTCACTGTGGGTCTCTGGCACAGTAATAAACAGCTGAATCCTCAGACGTCAAGCTGTTCATCTGCAGATACACCTGCTTTCTGCTGTTGTCTCCGGAGATGGTGAACCGGCCTCTGAATGACTGAGAGTAGTAGATGCTGGTACTGCTAGGGTTGATATACGCAATCCACTCCGGTCCTTTTCCAGGAGCCTGTCTGACCCAAGCAGCATGAAAATCACGATTGAACCCTGAGTATGTACAGGTCAGTCTGTGGGAGTCTCCAGGTCTTTTAACCACTGATTCAGACTGAGTCAGTGTTTGACCCTCAGTACCTACAAAAATGTCAACCACTCATTAGTTATCACATTTCTTCATATCATTTAATTTGCTCAGCAAAATGTATGTCCTTACCAGCCAAGAAACAAAACAGAATCAGGAAAATAACTAAGTGAACAGGTTCGGTCATTGTTAAAGTCAGTTGTCTTTGCCCAGTCTGCTGTGTCTATATGAGGTTGGGTCCCTGACTTAGGCTTGAACACATAAAGTTAGTTAATATATGAGTTTTGCATTGACTCCTCCTCCTCAGCAAAAAATATTGCTCTTTGACAAAGTAAAAAACTAAAAAATGATAATTAACATGTTGCCAATTTTTGATTATTTTTTCAGATATTGTTCATAATTTTATATCAAATTAGAATTTTCAAATATTAAAACTGCCCATTTTTCAAGACAATTATTCACACACTGTATTGTAGTGCTGGCCACTGGGCTCTTTATGTACTTCATAATTGCATAAATGCACCAATTTCCTTTATTGTTCTTTATTTCTATTGAACACACAAATGTACAGTATTTGACATGACACCACAGGCGTAAGTGCGCCCCACAGGGCTTGGCTATAACTTGGTTTTTCTCAGCAACAAAATATGTTACTGTCACATTGCCAGGGAGGGACCTATTATCAGAAAGCCACACACACAACGTCAAATCAGTCATAGTCAAATGTGGTATTGCTGAATGTGTAAGTAATCGAATGAGATGTTTTCTAATAAGTGACTCTATTTTAACAGCTTGTTTTATATAAAATAACTTAAAAATGTAAATAAATCTGCAGTTTCCTCATATGAAATACATTTCATCTAATGCAATGTTTTTTTTCCTTTAGTTTCAGTTTATTTTTCTGTGAAATGCAACTTTAGAAAATGTTTTATATATCATGAGTGTTTCATTGTCTCAGTGTATTAATACAGTGCAGGTTTCTATAAACCTGCAATGGATTAGAAGAACAAAAAACAGTGAAAAAAAACCCCATGAAACATTAATTCTAAAAAAAAAAAACTGATGAAAACCAAAAACTCGATATTTGGTAGTTTCTAACACGTTTTCCCAGTGTTCAAAAACAGTATAACAAAAAAAGCTTTAGTCACTTGTTTAATTAATCTTCCAGTGTCTTTTTCTTCTGTTTGTCTTTTTCTTCTGTTTTTTTGTTTACACACAGGTAAATTCACTTTTTTGTGCTTTCCCTATATTTTATAACAATTTGACTTTAAATAAACTTTTGAAAATATAGATTTAATGTATAAATACTGCAACACAGTAGTGGACAGTATTTATTTTATTTTTAATCGACAAATTTCAAAACTCTTTGCGCATTCATGAAGATACACAGTTAGACTTTTGCCATAGCTGCTCATAAATACTTTATTGATTCTGAAAAGTTCTTTTTTTTCACTATTTAATACAGAATAGCAATGTATGCGACACATGTATTACCACTTAGCATTAGAGTACATTTAGGAAAATTTCATCAACATTTCTAAAGAAAATGCCACCTTTTTTGATAAAATTCAGTATTCCACATGTTGTTGGTAAATAGAGGAAGTAGTTTTTGTATGACTCTCCTGTTATTGTTTCTCACTGTGTCTGTCGGGCACAGTAATAAACTGCTGTGTCCTCAGTCTTCAGATTGTTCATCTGTAGATAGACTTTACTGCTGGAGTCATCTCTGGAAATAGTAAATCGACCCTGGACTGACTGGGAGTAATAGATATGAGTACTATATGTGTGTATAAATGTGATCCACTCCAGTCCTTTTCCAGGAGCCTGTCTGACCCAGTTCATAGGGTAGCTGCTGAATGTGAATCCAGAGCCTGTACAGGTCAGTGTGTGGGATTCTCCAGGCCTTTTAACTACTGGTTCAGACTCAGTCAGAGTCTGACCATCAACACCTGTCAAGAGCATCAAATCACACTAAGTTAAATAGTTTGTTGAGAGAAATAAATGTTGTGTAATATCAGGATGTATGAGTATTTTCACCTGCCCAGCAGATAGTTAACAGCAGCAGTCCATACTGTCAAACTGTGTGTCCGTAGCTACCTGTCATCCTCTCTGAAGTCAGATTTATAGAGGAGGAACAACATGCAAAAATATTGTGGTTTTGCATTCACCCCACAATTATTTAAGACCAGTCACAATTAGCCATATAGTTAGTACATGTAATATATAAATCTGTTTTCAAGTCAGCCATTCATTTATATCAATAGAACAGTGTGAACAAGGTGAAGATACTATTGTCAATTTTCTTAATGACTTTTATTGATAATTTTTTGTGGAAGAAAAAAAAGGCTGATTAAGTACTTAATGAGAAACTGTGGTCTGCATATTATATTAATTCATTAAATAATTTATATCTCATTTATATCAAACAGTAAAGAGAGTGAGTATCTGAGCTTCAATCTAACACACCCCAAATAAACAAGCACAATTTAAGGTCACTATATTTAAATTTCTCATTGTAATTATTTCTGTGACATTTTATCATCATTATCATTTTTATTATAAGATCTGCTTATAGACTCATCATTGAGAATTTATCAACAAACTGACTTCCAGAGAAAAATAATCTTGAATTCATTCATGTTCTGAGGGCTCCTCCTCTGGTAGTTTGATGCTACAACTGAGGGGGTTTTGTTAAGCCATGCTGATGGGCTGTGTGTCTCTGGCTCCCTGGTAATACACACCAGTGACTTCAGTCTGCAAATCTGGTCAATTTTAAAGTCACATTCTTGTTTGAAGTTTCTAATTCAATACTGAAATTATTCTTCAGTGAATCTTTGTAGTATGAATCTGCAGTCTGCAGAATATCCTGTCCTTTTTTTATCCAAGCTGTGTGGTAGCTCAGGAAATAAGAGACCTGACAGGTGATGGTCAGACGCTGGTGTGGCTGCAGAGTCACAGAGGCTGGCTGTGTCAACTGTTCACACTGCATTTAATTGTACTTAAAGTAACAGTGCGTAGCATCTATGATGTCAGTGGTTCTTTTCAGTGAGACTCACAGGATCCAGCAGCAGAGCTACAGAGAACATGTTGGTGCTGAAAGTGATCTTCTGGAATCTTCTCTTGTTCTGTTTCAACAAAATGCAATAAGTTAAGTCTTATATATCTGTCTGGGAGGAAGTTTATTTTTTAATACAGATTGAAGCTGACAGAATAAAATAGAAATATGGATTAACCTGCAAGTAATAAGTGGAGTTAAAGTGTTTTGTGCTTCTATAAACTGCATGAAGATTTGTATCAGGATGTATTACTGTGACTCCCTGGAACAGTAATGCATAGCAGTGACTTCAGGATGCATATTCTGTTTTGTTTGAGCTGTCTGAGTTGATAGTGAACTTGTTCTTTGCATGTGCAGTATAATTTGTATTTTCAATCCACTCCAGTTCTGTCCCTATAGGGTCTCTGATACGATAAAACAAGAAATACAAAAAAATCTGCATGAAATTTTGTCATACTGTCATTGCCTCGGTGAGACTATTAGGATCCAACAGTGGCAGCTGAGAACATGTACCGAGGGTGATAACCGTAAACCTCTTCTGCACCAGGCTGATATTAATCTTTATATCAGTCTATGGGGAGCTTTGCTTTTCGTACAGATACACAATGACTAATTATAAGAGAGAACGAAAGGCCTTATGGCTGTTCTGTAGTACTGGATTAGGCATAATTAAAATAAAATATTTAAAACAGAAATTTAGATTTTAATGTGTCTTTGTTTTTTTAATTCATCAAAAATTCCATTCAGACAAGACGTCACAGAAGCATTTCCCATTAATGCAGTTTTATTACATCTTTCGATAACTTAAACAAAATTTCTATAACTTTAAGGGGGAAAAAAACCTGGCAACAAATTGTTCCTGTTTTTGATGTGCTGACTTTTTATAGAGCGTTTCTTCATTTTGTGTCGCTGTGGCTCTCGAGTACAATAATAAACAGCAGAGTCTTCAGTCTTCAGGCTGTTCATCTGCAGATACACCTGCTTTCTGCTGTTGTCTCTGGAGATGGTAAACCGGCCTCTGAATGACTGAGAGTAGTAGATGCTGCTACTGCCACTGTTGATCAAAGCAATCCATTCCAGTCCTTTTCCAGCAGCCTGTCTGATCCAAGCATTACTATAATCACCACTGAACCCTGAGTATATACAGGTCAGTCTGTGGGAGTCTCCAGGCCTTTTAACCACTGGTTCAGACTCTGTCAGTGTTTGACCCTCAGTACCTGCAGAAATGTTGATGGGTTATTATTCCAAAGACTTTACTTCATAACAATTAATTTGTACAAAAAAATGTATGTCCTTACCAGTCAAGAAAAAAAACAGAATCACGAAAACAACCAAATAAACTTTTCTGATCATTGTTAATGTCAGATGTCTTCATCCAGTCTGCCACTGGTAGATTGAGTACCAAGATATATAAATCTACTGAAGGTATCAGTTTTACATAGACTCCTCCTACTCAGCAACAAATACTTCTTTTTTCACAAAATAAACTCAGTGGTATGTCAAAAATTTAGGAAATATTTTTAGCAACTAACAGATGAATAGAATGATATATTATAATAGCTTAATGGCCCTTTTATATAGGAAGTAGCGTGTGCTGCCTAGACTGCTAGTTTAAGCAAGTGACCTGAAATGTGTGTTGCACTGGCTGCCCTGTAGTACATCATTTTTTTGTCTGATTATGATCTTCATACGCACTGTATGCACCCAGTCCCATTCATATCTTTCTTCTACCAGGACAAGGAGAATGGTGTGGAGCAAGCCATTGGACATAATGGGGTTTTTTTTGGCACAGCAGTGCTGTTGTCACATTGTACGTGAAGTGTCCTTAAAATTTCTTTTATAAAGCCAGAGGGCACAACCTGATTTCTAGGCAGCCTGAAGCACGGCATCGTTAACTTAGATTAAAAAAGAGAAAATATGAAAACTACA
>NW_027051916.1:37500-45000 GCF_036321145.2 Pelmatolapia mariae
ACACTCCTCGTGCATATGGTACGACAACTTTTCTCCGTGCCCCTGGTACACTGCTCAGAAACACTTTGCCACACACACACTCCTCGTGCATATGGTACGACAATGTTTCTACATGCCCCTGGTACACTGCTCAGAAACACTTTGCCACACACACACTCCTCGTGCATATGGTACGACAATGTTTCTACATGCCCCTGGTACTCTGCTCAGAAACACTTTGCCACACACACACACACTCCTCGTGCATATGGTACGACAGCTTTTCTCCGTGCCCCTGGTACTCTGCTCAGCAGCACTTTGCTATGTACTTCCTCGTGCATATGGTACGACAACTTTTCTCCGTGCCCCTGGTACTCTGCTCAGAAACACTTTGCCACACACACACACTCCTCGTGCATATGGTACGACAATGTTTCTACAAGCCCCTGGTACTCTGCTCAGCAGCACTTTGCTATGTACTTCCTCGTGCATATGGTACGACAACTTTTCTCCGTGCCCCTGGTACTCTGCTCAGAAACACTTTGCCACACACACACACTCCTCGTGCATATGGTACGACAACTTTTCTCCGTGCCCCTGGTACTCTGCTCAGCAGCACTTTGCTATGTACTTCCTCGTGCATATGGTACGACAACTTTTCTCCGTGCCCCTGGTACTCTGCTCAGAAACACTTTGCCACACACACACACTCCTCGTGCATATGGTACGACAACTTTTCTCCGTGCCCCTGGTACTCTGCTCAGCAGCACTTTGCTATGTACTTCCTCGTGCATATGGTACGACAACTTTTCTCCGTGCCCCTGGTACTCTGCTCAGAAACACTTTGCCACACACACACACTCCTCGTGCATATGGTACGACAATGTTTCTACATGCCCCTGGTACTCTGCTCAGCAGCACTTTGCTATGTACTTCCCGTGCATATGGTACGACAGCTTTTCCACAAGCCCCTGGTACACTGCGCAGAAACACTTATGCCACGTCGGCTGTACGCGCTCTCCTCGCTAGCTAGTTGCTGATCTCCCCCACCTCCAGGGGGCCCCGGGGACCACCATCACATCTCCCTGTCTCCCTTACCGCTGAACAAGATGCATGCTGCTCCACTGGCCCTGCTGCTGTTGTGTCTCCATTTGGCCGAGGGGGTGAGTCGGCCTCCTCTCTCCTTTACGGTCGAAAAAGATGTGCTGCTGGCGCACTGGCCCTGCTGATGTGCTGTCTCCATTTGGCCGAGGTGGTGAGTCGGCCTCCTCTCTCCTTTACGGTCGAAAAAGATGTGCTGCTGGCGCACTGGCCCTGCTGATGTGCTGTCTCCATTTGGCCGAGGTGGTGAGTCGGCCTCCTCTCTCCTTTACGGTCGAAAAAGATGTGCTGCTGGCGCACTGGCCCTGCTGAATCCCTCTCTCCATTTGGCCGAGGGGGTGAGTCGGCCTCCTCTCTCCTTTACGGTCGAAAAAGATGTGCTGCTGGCGCACTGGCCCTGCTGAGTTCCTCTCTCCATTTGGCCGAGGGGGTGAGTCGGCCTCCCCTCTCCTTTACGGTCGAAAAAGATGTGCTGCTGGCGCACTGGCCCTGCTGAGTTCCTCTCTCCATTTGGCCGAGGGGGTGAGTCGGCCTCCTCTCTCCTTTACGGTCGAAAAAGATGTGCTGCTGGCGCACTGGCCCTGCTGAATCCCTCTCTCCATTTGGCCGAGGGGGTGAGTCGGCCTCCTCTCTCCTTTACGGTCGAAAAAGATGTGCTGCTGGCGCACTGGCCCTGCTGATGTGCTGTCTCCATTTGGCCGAGGTGGTGAGTCGGCCTCCTCTCTCCTTTACGGTCGAAAAAGATGTGCTGCTGGCGCACTGGCCCTGCTGATGTGCTGTCTCCATTTGGCCGAGGTGGTGAGTCGGCCTCCTCTCTCCTTTACGGTCGAAAAAGATGTGCTGCTGGACAGGCCTCGTGCATATGGTACGACAGCTTTTCTCCGTGCCCCTGGTACTCTGCTCAGCAGCACTTTGCTATGTACTTCCTCGTGCATATGGTACGACAGCTTTTCTCCGTGCCCCTGGTACTCTGCTCAGCAGCACTTTGCTATGTACTTCCTCGTGCATATGGTACGACAGCTTTTCTCCGTGCCCCTGGTACTCTGCTCAGCAGCACTTTGCTATGTACTTCCTCGTGCATATGGTACGACAACTTTTCTCCGTGCCCCTGGTACTCTGCTCAGCAGCACTTTGCCACACACACACTCCTCGTGCATATGGTACGACAACTTTTCTCCGTGCCCCTGGTACACTGCTCAGAAACACTTTGCCACACACACACTCCTCGTGCATATGGTACGACAATGTTTCTACATGCCCCTGGTACACTGCTCAGAAACACTTTGCCACACACACACTCCTCGTGCATATGGTACGACAATGTTTCTACATGCCCCTGGTACTCTGCTCAGAAACACTTTGCCACACACACACACTCCTCGTGCATATGGTACGACAGCTTTTCTCCGTGCCCCTGGTACTCTGCTCAGCAGCACTTTGCTATGTACTTCCTCGTGCATATGGTACGACAACTTTTCTCCGTGCCCCTGGTACTCTGCTCAGAAACACTTTGCCACACACACACACTCCTCGTGCATATGGTACGACAATGTTTCTACAAGCCCCTGGTACTCTGCTCAGCAGCACTTTGCTATGTACTTCCTCGTGCATATGGTACGACAACTTTTCTCCGTGCCCCTGGTACTCTGCTCAGAAACACTTTGCCACACACACACACTCCTCGTGCATATGGTACGACAACTTTTCTCCGTGCCCCTGGTACTCTGCTCAGCAGCACTTTGCTATGTACTTCCTCGTGCATATGGTACGACAACTTTTCTCCGTGCCCCTGGTACTCTGCTCAGAAACACTTTGCCACACACACACACTCCTCGTGCATATGGTACGACAACTTTTCTCCGTGCCCCTGGTACTCTGCTCAGCAGCACTTTGCTATGTACTTCCTCGTGCATATGGTACGACAACTTTTCTCCGTGCCCCTGGTACTCTGCTCAGAAACACTTTGCCACACACACACACTCCTCGTGCATATGGTACGACAATGTTTCTACATGCCCCTGGTACTCTGCTCAGCAGCACTTTGCTATGTACTTCCCGTGCATATGGTACGACAGCTTTTCCACAAGCCCCTGGTACACTGCGCAGAAACACTTATGCCACGTCGGCTGTACGCGCTCTCCTCGCTAGCTAGTTGCTGATCTCCCCCACCTCCAGGGGGCCCCGGGGACCACCATCACATCTCCCTGTCTCCCTTACCGCTGAACAAGATGCATGCTGCTCCACTGGCCCTGCTGCTGTTGTGTCTCCATTTGGCCGAGGGGGTGAGTCGGCCTCCTCTCTCCTTTACGGTCGAAAAAGATGTGCTGCTGGCGCACTGGCCCTGCTGATGTGCTGTCTCCATTTGGCCGAGGTGGTGAGTCGGCCTCCTCTCTCCTTTACGGTCGAAAAGATGTGCTGCTGGCGCACTGGCCCTGCTGATGTGCTGTCTCCATTTGGCCGAGGTGGTGAGTCGGCCTCCTCTCTCCTTTACGGTCGAAAAAGATGTGCTGCTGGACAGGCCTCGTGCATATGGTACGACAGCTTTTCTCCGTGCCCCTGGTACTCTGCTCAGCAGCACTTTGCTATGTACTTCCTCGTGCATATGGTACGACAGCTTTTCTCCGTGCCCCTGGTACTCTGCTCAGCAGCACTTTGCTATGTACTTCCTCGTGCATATGGTACGACAGCTTTTCTCCGTGCCCCTGGTACTCTGCTCAGCAGCACTTTGCTATGTACTTCCTCGTGCATATGGTACGACAACTTTTCTCCGTGCCCCTGGTACTCTGCTCAGCAGCACTTTGCCACACACACACTCCTCGTGCATATGGTACGACAACTTTTCTCCGTGCCCCTGGTACACTGCTCAGAAACACTTTGCCACACACACACTCCTCGTGCATATGGTACGACAATGTTTCTACATGCCCCTGGTACACTGCTCAGAAACACTTTGCCACACACACACTCCTCGTGCATATGGTACGACAATGTTTCTACATGCCCCTGGTACTCTGCTCAGAAACACTTTGCCACACACACACACTCCTCGTGCATATGGTACGACAGCTTTTCTCCGTGCCCCTGGTACTCTGCTCAGCAGCACTTTGCTATGTACTTCCTCGTGCATATGGTACGACAACTTTTCTCCGTGCCCCTGGTACTCTGCTCAGAAACACTTTGCCACACACACACACTCCTCGTGCATATGGTACGACAATGTTTCTACAAGCCCCTGGTACTCTGCTCAGCAGCACTTTGCTATGTACTTCCTCGTGCATATGGTACGACAACTTTTCTCCGTGCCCCTGGTACTCTGCTCAGAAACACTTTGCCACACACACACACTCCTCGTGCATATGGTACGACAACTTTTCTCCGTGCCCCTGGTACTCTGCTCAGCAGCACTTTGCTATGTACTTCCTCGTGCATATGGTACGACAACTTTTCTCCGTGCCCCTGGTACTCTGCTCAGAAACACTTTGCCACACACACACACTCCTCGTGCATATGGTACGACAACTTTTCTCCGTGCCCCTGGTACTCTGCTCAGCAGCACTTTGCTATGTACTTCCTCGTGCATATGGTACGACAACTTTTCTCCGTGCCCCTGGTACTCTGCTCAGAAACACTTTGCCACACACACACACTCCTCGTGCATATGGTACGACAATGTTTCTACATGCCCCTGGTACTCTGCTCAGCAGCACTTTGCTATGTACTTCCCGTGCATATGGTACGACAGCTTTTCCACAAGCCCCTGGTACACTGCGCAGAAACACTTATGCCACGTCGGCTGTACGCGCTCTCCTCGCTAGCTAGTTGCTGATCTCCCCCACCTCCAGGGGGCCCCGGGGACCACCATCACATCTCCCTGTCTCCCTTACCGCTGAACAAGATGCATGCTGCTCCACTGGCCCTGCTGCTGTTGTGTCTCCATTTGGCCGAGGGGGTGAGTCGGCCTCCTCTCTCCTTTACGGTCGAAAAAGATGTGCTGCTGGCGCACTGGCCCTGCTGATGTGCTGTCTCCATTTGGCCGAGGTGGTGAGTCGGCCTCCTCTCTCCTTTACGGTCGAAAAAGATGTGCTGCTGGCGCACTGGCCCTGCTGATGTGCTGTCTCCATTTGGCCGAGGTGGTGAGTCGGCCTCCTCTCTCCTTTACGGTCGAAAAAGATGTGCTGCTGGACAGGCCTCGTGCATATGGTACGACAGCTTTTCTCCGTGCCCCTGGTACTCTGCTCAGCAGCACTTTGCTATGTACTTCCTCGTGCATATGGTACGACAGCTTTTCTCCGTGCCCCTGGTACTCTGCTCAGCAGCACTTTGCTATGTACTTCCTCGTGCATATGGTACGACAGCTTTTCTCCGTGCCCCTGGTACTCTGCTCAGCAGCACTTTGCTATGTACTTCCTCGTGCATATGGTACGACAACTTTTCTCCGTGCCCCTGGTACTCTGCTCAGCAGCACTTTGCCACACACACACTCCTCGTGCATATGTACGACAACTTTTCTCCGTGCCCCTGGTACACTGCTCAGAAACACTTTGCCACACACACACTCCTCGTGCATATGGTACGACAATGTTTCTACATGCCCCTGGTACACTGCTCAGAAACACTTTGCCACACACACACTCCTCGTGCATATGGTACGACAATGTTTCTACATGCCCCTGGTACTCTGCTCAGAAACACTTTGCCACACACACACACTCCTCGTGCATATGGTACGACAGCTTTTCTCCGTGCCCCTGGTACTCTGCTCAGCAGCACTTTGCTATGTACTTCCTCGTGCATATGGTACGACAACTTTTCTCCGTGCCCCTGGTACTCTGCTCAGAAACACTTTGCCACACACACACACTCCTCGTGCATATGGTACGACAACTGTTTCTCCGTGCCCCTGGTACTCTGCTCAGCAGCACTTTGCTATGTACTTCCTCGTGCATATGGTACGACAACTTTTCTCCGTGCCCCTGGTACTCTGCTCAGAAACACTTTGCCACACACACACACTCCTCGTGCATATGGTACGACAACTTTTCTCCGTGCCCCTGGTACTCTGCTCAGCAGCACTTTGCTATGTACTTCCTCGTGCATATGGTACGACAACTTTTCTCCGTGCCCCTGGTACTCTGCTCAGAAACACTTTGCCACACACACACACTCCTCGTGCATATGGTACGACAACTTTTCTCCGTGCCCCTGGTACTCTGCTCAGCAGCACTTTGCTATGTACTTCCTCGTGCATATGGTACGACAACTTTTCTCCGTGCCCCTGGTACTCTGCTCAGAAACACTTTGCCACACACACACACTCCTCGTGCATATGGTACGACAATGTTTCTACATGCCCCTGGTACTCTGCTCAGCAGCACTTTGCTATGTACTTCCCGTGCATATGGTACGACAGCTTTTCCACAAGCCCCTGGTACACTGCGCAGAAACACTTATGCCACGTCGGCTGTACGCGCTCTCCTCGCTAGCTAGTTGCTGATCTCCCCCACCTCCAGGGGGCCCCGGGGACCACCATCACATCTCCCTGTCTCCCTTACCGCTGAACAAGATGCATGCTGCTCCACTGGCCCTGCTGCTGTTGTGTCTCCATTTGGCCGAGGGGGTGAGTCGGCCTCCTCTCTCCTTTACGGTCGAAAAAGATGTGCTGCTGGCGCACTGGCCCCTGCTGATGTGCTGTCTCCATTTGGCCGAGGTGGTGAGTCGGCCTCCTCTCTCCTTTACGGTCGAAAAAGATGTGCTGCTGGCGCACTGGCCCTGCTGATGTGCTGTCTCCATTTGGCCGAGGTGGTGAGTCGGCCTCCTCTCTCCTTTACGGTCGAAAAAGATGTGCTGCTGGCGCACTGGCCCTGCTGAATCCCTCTCTCCATTTGGCCGAGGGGGTGAGTCGGCCTCCTCTCTCCTTTACGGTCGAAAAAGATGTGCTGCTGGCGCACTGGCCCTGCTGAGTTCCTCTCTCCATTTGGCCGAGGGGGTGAGTCGGCCTCCCCTCTCTTTACGGTCGAAAAAGATGTGCTGCTGGCGCACTGGCCCTGCTGAGTTCCTCTCTCCATTTGGCCGAGGGGGTGAGTCGCCTCCTCTCTCCTTTACGGTCGAAAAAGATGTGCTGCTGGCGCACTGGCCCTGCTGAATCCCTCTCTCCATTTGGCCGAGGGGGTGAGTCGGCCTCCTCTCTCCTTTACGGTCGAAAAAGATGTGCTGCTGGCGCACTGGCCCTGCTGATGTGCTGTCTCCATTTGGCCGAGGTGGTGAGTCGGCCTCCTCTCTCCTTTACGGTCGAAAAAGATGTGCTGCTGGCGCACTGGCCCTGCTGAATCCCTCTCTCCATTTGGCCGAGGGGGTGAGTCGGCCTCCTCTCTCCTTTACGGTCGAAAAAGATGTGCTGCTGGCGCACTGGCCCTGCTGATG
>NW_027051916.1:55000-58486 GCF_036321145.2 Pelmatolapia mariae
CACACTCCTCGTGCATATGGTACGACAGCTTTTCTCCGTGCCCCTGGTACTCTGCTCAGCAGCACTTTGCTATGTACTTCCTCGTGCATATGGTACGACAACTTTTCTCCGTGCCCCTGGTACTCTGCTCAGAAACACTTTGCCACACACACACACTCCTCGTGCATATGGTACGACAATGTTTCTACAAGCCCCTGGTACTCTGCTCAGCAGCACTTTGCTATGTACTTCCTCGTGCATATGGTACGACAACTTTTCTCCGTGCCCCTGGTACTCTGCTCAGAAACACTTTGCCACACACACACACTCCTCGTGCATATGGTACGACAACTTTTCTCCGTGCCCCTGGTACTCTGCTCAGCAGCACTTTGCTATGTACTTCCTCGTGCATATGGTACGACAACTTTTCTCCGTGCCCCTGGTACTCTGCTCAGAAACACTTTGCCACACACACACACTCCTCGTGCATATGGTACGACAACTTTTCTCCGTGCCCCTGGTACTCTGCTCAGCAGCACTTTGCTATGTACTTCCTCGTGCATATGGTACGACAACTTTTCTCCGTGCCCCTGGTACTCTGCTCAGAAACACTTTGCCACACACACACACTCCTCGTGCATATGGTACGACAATGTTTCTACATGCCCCTGGTACTCTGCTCAGCAGCACTTTGCTATGTACTTCCCGTGCATATGGTACGACAGCTTTTCCACAAGCCCCTGGTACACTGCGCAGAAACACTTATGCCACGTCGGCTGTACGCGCTCTCCTCGCTAGCTAGTTGCTGATCTCCCCCACCTCCAGGGGGCCCCGGGGACCACCATCACATCTCCCTGTCTCCCTTACCGCTGAACAAGATGCATGCTGCTCCACTGGCCCTGCTGCTGTTGTGTCTCCATTTGGCCGAGGGGGTGAGTCGGCCTCCTCTCTCCTTTACGGTCGAAAAAGATGTGCTGCTGGCGCACTGGCCCTGCTGATGTGCTGTCTCCATTTGGCCGAGGTGGTGAGTCGGCCTCCTCTCTCCTTTACGGTCGAAAAAGATGTGCTGCTGGCGCACTGGCCCTGCTGATGTGCTGTCTCCATTTGGCCGAGGTGGTGAGTCGGCCTCCTCTCTCCTTTACGGTCGAAAAAGATGTGCTGCTGGACAGGCCTCGTGCATATGGTACGACAGCTTTTCTCCGTGCCCCTGGTACTCTGCTCAGCAGCACTTTGCTATGTACTTCCTCGTGCATATGGTACGACAGCTTTTCTCCGTGCCCCTGGTACTCTGCTCAGCAGCACTTTGCTATGTACTTCCTCGTGCATATGGTACGACAGCTTTTCTCCGTGCCCCTGGTACTCTGCTCAGCAGCACTTTGCTATGTACTTCCTCGTGCATATGGTACGACAACTTTTCTCCGTGCCCCTGGTACTCTGCTCAGCAGCACTTTGCCACACACACACTCCTCGTGCATATGGTACGACAACTTTTCTCCGTGCCCCTGGTACACTGCTCAGAAACACTTTGCCACACACACACTCCTCGTGCATATGGTACGACAATGTTTCTACATGCCCCTGGTACACTGCTCAGAAACACTTTGCCACACACACACTCCTCGTGCATATGGTACGACAATGTTTCTACATGCCCCTGGTACTCTGCTCAGAAACACTTTGCCACACACACACACTCCTCGTGCATATGGTACGACAGCTTTTCTCCGTGCCCCTGGTACTCTGCTCAGCAGCACTTTGCTATGTACTTCCTCGTGCATATGGTACGACAACTTTTCTCCGTGCCCCTGGTACTCTGCTCAGCAGCACTTTGCTATGTACTTCCTCGTGCATATGGTACGACAACTTTTCTCCGTGCCCCTGGTACTCTGCTCAGAAACACTTTGCCACACACACACACTCCTCGTGCATATGGTACGACAATGTTTCTACAAGCCCCTGGTACTCTGCTCAGCAGCACTTTGCTATGTACTTCCTCGTGCATATGGTACGACAACTTTTCTCCGTGCCCCTGGTACTCTGCTCAGAAACACTTTGCCACACACACACACTCCTCGTGCATATGGTACGACAACTTTTCTCCGTGCCCCTGGTACTCTGCTCAGCAGCACTTTGCTATGTACTTCCTCGTGCATATGGTACGACAACTTTTCTCCGTGCCCCTGGTACTCTGCTCAGAAACACTTTGCCACACACACACACTCCTCGTGCATATGGTACGACAACTTTTCTCCGTGCCCCTGGTACTCTGCTCAGCAGCACTTTGCTATGTACTTCCTCGTGCATATGGTACGACAACTTTTCTCCGTGCCCCTGGTACTCTGCTCAGAAACACTTTGCCACACACACACACACTCCTCGTGCATATGGTACGACAATGTTTCTACATGCCCCTGGTACTCTGCTCAGCAGCACTTTGCTATGTACTTCCCGTGCATATGGTACGACAGCTTTTCCACAAGCCCCTGGTACACTGCGCAGAAACACTTATGCCACGTCGGCTGTACGCGCTCTCCTCGCTAGCTAGTTGCTGATCTCCCCCACCTCCAGGGGGCCCCGGGGACCACCATCACATCTCCCTGTCTCCCTTACCGCTGAACAAGATGCATGCTGCTCCACTGGCCCTGCTGCTGTTGTGTCTCCATTTGGCCGAGGGGGTGAGTCGGCCTCCTCTCTCCTTTACGGTCGAAAAAGATGTGCTGCTGGCGCACTGGCCCTGCTGATGTGCTGTCTCCATTTGGCCGAGGTGGTGAGTCGGCCTCCTCTCTCCTTTACGGTCGAAAAAGATGTGCTGCTGGCGCACTGGCCCTGCTGATGTGCTGTCTCCATTTGGCCGAGGTGGTGAGTCGGCCTCCTCTCTCCTTTACGGTCGAAAAAGATGTGCTGCTGGCGCACTGGCCCTGCTGAATCCCTCTCTCCATTTGGCCGAGGGGGTGAGTCGGCCTCCTCTCTCCTTTACGGTCGAAAAAGATGTGCTGCTGGCGCACTGGCCCTGCTGAGTTCCTCTCTCCATTTGGCCGAGGGGGTGAGTCGGCCTCCCCTCTCCTTTACGGTCGAAAAAGATGTGCTGCTGGCGCACTGGCCCTGCTGAGTTCCTCTCTCCATTTGGCCGAGGGGGTGAGTCGGCCTCCTCTCTCCTTTACGGTCGAAAAAGATGTGCTGCTGGCGCACTGGCCCTGCTGAATCCCTCTCTCCATTTGGCCGAGGGGGTGAGTCGGCCTCCTCTCTCCTTTACGGTCGAAAAAGATGTGCTGCTGGCGCACTGGCCCTGCTGATGTGCTGTCTCCATTTGGCCGAGGTGGTGAGTCGGCCTCCTCTCTCCTTTACGGTCGAAAAAGATGTGCTGCTGGCGCACTGGCCCTGCTGAATCCCTCTCTCCATTTGGCCGAGGGGGTGAGTCGGCCTCCTCTCTCCTTTACGGTCGAAAAAGATGTGCTGCTGGCGCACTGGCCCTGCTGATGTGCTGTCTCCATTTGGCCGAGGTGGTGA
>NW_027051917.1:0-2500 GCF_036321145.2 Pelmatolapia mariae
AGCAAGCACTTTGGCGACTGTGGGAAGGAAAAACTCCCTTTTAACAGGAAGAAACCTCCGGCAGAACCAGGCTCAGGGAGGGGGCGGCCATCTGCTGCGACCGGTTGGGGTGAAAGAAGGAAAACAGGATGAAAGACATGCTGTGGACGAGAGACAGAGATTAATAACAGATATGATTCGATGCAGAGAGGTCTATTAACACATAGTGAGTGAGAAGGTGACTGGAAAGGAAAAACTCAATGCATCATGGGAATCCCCGGCAGCCTACGTCTATGCAGCATAACTAAGGGAGGATTCAGGGTCACCTGGTCCAGCCCTAACTATATGCTTTAGCAAAAAGGAAAGTTTTTAAGCCTAATCTTAAAAGTAGAGATAGTATCTGTCTCCCGAATCCAAACTGGAAGCTGGTTCCACAGAAGAGGGGCCTGAAAACTGAAGGCTCTCCCTCCCATTCTACTTTTAAATACTCTAGGAACAACAAGTAGGCCTGCAGAGCGAGAGCGAAGTGCTCTAATAGGGTGATATGGTACTACAAGGTCATTAAGATAAGATGGGGCCTGATTATTTAAGACCTTGTAAGTGAGGAGCAGGATTTGGAATTCAATTCTGGATTTAACAGGAAGCCAATGAATGGAAGCAAAACAGGAGAAATATGCTCTCTCTTCCTAGTCCCTGTCAGTACTCTTGCTGCAGCATTTTGGATTAGCTGAAGACTTTTCAGCGAGTTTTTAGGACATCCTGATAATAACGAATTACAGTAGTCCAGCCTGGAAGTAATGAAGGCATGAACTAGTTTCTTTAGTTTCTCTGTATCTACTGTACAATATAAAGCGCCTTGAGGCTACTTTTCTTGTGATTTGGCGCTATATAGATACAATTGAATTGAATTGAATTGGTTCTTTAGTATTTCTAAAGGGTTAAACTGCGTCCTCACATCTGCTTCATGAATATGAAGGGTTGTAGTGGGAGAAGGTGGTGTGAAATCCTCATAGGTGTGAAGTGAGGAGGTTGCTCCTGTGGGTGAAGTCTTTCATAGCATTAATTGCTTTGTTGTGGGGGGAGTGGGGAAGGTGGGGAGATGGGGTGGCTGTAGCTCAGGAGGTAGAGCAGGTCACCTACTGATCGCATGGTTGGAGGTCGATCCCAGGCTCTTCCAGTCTGCATGCCAAGTATCCTTGGGCAAGATACTAACCCCAAGTTGCTCTCCGATGCATCCATCGGAGTATGAATGTGTGTGAGTGTAGTTAGAAAGCACTCAGTATAGAGGTATTGCTATAGAGGTATTGCTTGTGAGAATGGGTGTGACTGGGTGAATGTGGCGTGTTGTATAGAGTGCTTTGAGTACTCTGGAGAGTAGAAAAGTGCTCTATAATAATCGGTCCATTTACCATTACCATGAGTGACCAAAGTGCCTCTATTGTTGGGGAATTCTCTATTGAGTTGTGAAAGCTGCTTGATGTCTCATCAAACCAGCAGTAAAAGTCGTTGAGGGCGTTGGCCAACAGTGGAGTGGGGCTGTGTGCTTCCTGAAGTGAAAATCTGGCATTTAGTCAGCTGTGAGCGAGTCTTTCCCAGTGCCTGCCCCCAGGCCCCGGCTGCAGCTCGGAGCTGGGAGAAGGCGAAACAAGTGAGCCGCGTGGAACTATTTCAAAGTGAACGAAGACGCGAAAACAAAGGCGGACTGCATATAGTGCTCAGCTCAGCAAACAGTTATCCTTTGTCCTCCCTGTTGAACCTGATGTGAGGAATCTGACTTTAAGGACACCTGCAAACCCATTAATCTGACTTTGTACTTAAACCATTCTGGTCATGTGATCATGTGGTTTGTACGAACACTCCTCTTCCTCAGAGGATCCACCTGTGCTTCCTCTCCTCTCTCCTCCACCTGTTACAGTGAGGGAACGTCCTCCATGATGGAGGAGCTGCTGGAAAGTGCTGAGAGTTTCCTCCAGAGTGAGACCTCTGTCACAGTTCAGAGGATCTACGGCAGCAGAGACCTTCATGGACACTAAAAGTCTCAAACACACAACAACAACATCACACTGACTCCACTCTGACATCACTGATCAATAATCAAAGAACACACAGATCAAACTGATTGATCAGCCATCAGAGGAGTCGGATCAATGGAGCTGCTTCTGTTCCTGATGTCCCCTGTTTGATCCTGGACCTGAACTCTCCCTGCAGAGGAGACACAACACAGTCAGACAATGAAGTTTCATTTCTAGTCAAAGCACCTCTAAAAACTAAAACACTGAAGTGATATTTTATTCACATCAGAATTACATGTGAGAAGAAAATGTACAACCTCATTGTTCCAGACTGTCAGAATCAAAGAGCATCACTGACTCACACTGGAATGTGGCTGAATGTAAGTGAAGCTCTCAAATAACCGGTCAGTTTATGTCCCTACACTCACCTGTGGTCGTGAGCTTTGGTAGTGACTGAAAGAACAGGACTGCAGATACGAGTGGTGGAAATGAGCTTTAACCTGGGTGAG